>NC_086455.1:23815428-23922928 GCF_028390025.1 Pseudophryne corroboree
GGTTCGGTTCTCAGGGAACCGAACCCGCTCATCTCTAAATATATATATCCCGGACGGTTCTTTCATCATCACATATCACTAAGCTAATTGAGCATCTACCAATATATATGTCTGTTGTGAGAGGCAGAGAGGTTCCTGCTTTAGGAGGAGGTGCAGGCCCTGACATGCCACAGGGAGCATTATGGGGTTGCTCCAAGGTAGGTAGCTCTTAGCTTAGACATATTGTAGTAAGGAGCCATTATCATGTGGCTCCTTGCTGGTTAATCTTAGACCCAGATTGGGGTAATGGAGGTGTGAGGTGTGGTGCCTCTGGACTGGCTGAGCTGGATGGCCTTAGTGTGGCATACCTTTACATTCTATTAACACTTTTCACTTATTAATTTCTTAACACTATTTCTCTATTTTAATTGCATTTCATTTTTGTATCACTTTCTCTATAGCTTCGTCTTCCTAAATACTAATTTATTAACACTATATTTTTTATCACTGGTATGCTACGCTGGGCTTTCTGGCTTACGCTGGTGTTTTGGGGTGCCACACCCTGCACCTAGATATAGCGCTAGGGACCCCAAATATACAGAGACGCCTTGATGCGGCTTTGGGGCTTATTCACACATTTGCGCAAATATGTGTAACGAAGATCTCTGAATTCTGTTATCATGTGGAATTTATATCTGGTTACGGTTATCATTCAGGGTGCTGGGGGAAACAAATGCCTTTTTTTCTTGCTTAGAAATACCCCTCCCTTTCGAGCACGTGAATGATATCACTAAGCTAATTGAGCATCTACCAATATATATGGTTCTTTCATCATATCTTTAATTACAAAACTCATTTTTATAATATAAATAGTTATCTGGGTTTACCATCGGTTGTACTACTCCTTACCTATGTTTACACAAGACTTTGTGCTAAGACTATGAATGCTAATTTCTACAGGAAGTGATGTCACAATCACTTATCCTTAATCATAGCTGCTATAAATAAGAGTGTCGGCTCAGTAGTCCCTTGCCCCTTGATGAAGTCTGATGGACGAAACGCGTTGGGTGTACCTCTAATGACTCTCCGTTTTTAAAAGATAAGCAACACTCTCTTATCTTAAACTTTTTATCAGTATAATATTGATTTTACTGAATTTATGTGATCCAGGGTTCTAGCTATTTATATTTTTTTACTTTATGTATCTTCAGTTTTATATCCTCCACTCCTTTTTTTAGCCCATCTCTATGTTTTAAATTGTATAAATAAATATATTGTTATTTTTTTCTAAGACGTATCTTGCAATATTCTTCATATTTATATAACTTATCAGACACTGTTGGTCGCTGACACCCCAATCCCCCCTTTTTCCATATCCAAATCTAAAGGCAGCCTATCCCTGCCGAATATTTAGGGGTTAGCTGACACCTTATATTGTTAAAGGAGTGTCTGAACTATAGTTTTTTACTTTTTCTATTATTTTATCTTTCCACACACATCTATCTGATGTGATGTGTGTGTGTATAAAAAAATATACATATATGTATATGTCCTTACACTAAATAACACACATACACATATTGCACACATACACACATACATAACACACTACTGTACATACATACATACAAAGAGAAGCATCACTAATTCCAGCAACACCTGTTGCGGAGGGCACAGTAAATGCGCTGCAAAAGGGGTGTGGCCCTGCTGGAAAAGGGTGTAGCCTCACGTGCAGGGGCGTGGCCTAGCAGTCCAGACCCTATGGTGGGGGTGGGGTGGGGGGGCTGCGGGTGGGGGGGCTGCCCCCGGGGATCAGTACAAGTGCAGTACATAATATCACAGTGCAGTTTCTGACGCTGAAGAGAAGTCAACAATTTGGTGTCACCCCTCAGTGGCTGAAACCCAGGTGCAGGCCGCACCCCGATTGTGATGCAACTGCATACAAGCAATATATACATACCACACCTCACACATAGGCTATGGGTCATACAAACATGCTTTGTACACACATACCAGGGACAGAGCAGAGGAGACTCACAGTGGCCACTGCCCTGCAAACTAATTGTGAGGGAGGGAGATGCTTTGGTAAAGACAGATCATGAGCTGCAGCTTGTTATGCAAAGACTGAACTCTGCTTATCAGAGCTCCCGGCCGCTGCCATTGCGGTTGTGATTACAGTTAGTGCTCAGACGGAGACACAGCTGTCTCTGTCTCAGACAACAGGTTTCCGAGTGCTCATAGAACCCCCCTGCATGTGCCACTGAGTTATAGCAGTGCAGACAGGGGTCCAAATTGTAAAGGTCATCCTAGGATAATAGGCAGTGGTGTATCCATTCTTGGTGTGTGGTGCACACGGGGCGAGGGGGCACACTGCACACCCTGCACCTATTAAATACTTTCCAACTTCTCGCATCGGTGGTGCAGCAGCAGCACAAATCACTGGGAAAATTATGCAGCAGTCATTTTCCCAGAGATTTTCACATGGGCAGTAGAGAAGTCCCCTGGAACAAGGTGTGGGTGCCATGTTAGTAAAGGAAGAATACATGAGGAAACTGCACCCATCTCATTATTTGCAATCTATAGGGGATGGGGACTGACATGGGTGACAGTAATAGGTAAGGGGTCTATGTAGTAAGCCTTGGAAAACTGGATGGAGATAACGTTCCAGCCAAGCAGCTCCTAACTGCCATGTTACATCCTGTGTAATTGACAGTTAGGAGCTGATTGGCTGGTACTTTATCTATGTTCACTTAATCTCTCCCCAAGGTTAAGTTTATGGACCTCTACGTGTACTAGGGCAAAAGGGGTGGTTTAAGACGAGAGCTGGTAGGTTTTCTAAAGAGACCCCATTTGACGTTTTACAGAGATTGGGATAGGGGAGGGAATTCCAGTGGTGGGGAGCAGCACAGGCAAAAACTGGGAGGCGGATTGAGAAGAGGTTATCAGTTTGGAAGAGCAGCAGCAGCCATTGGCAGATTGAAATGGGAGGCAGGAGTGTGGAGGGAGATGAGATCATACTTAAATGTGAGAGGGTACTGGGGTGAGGGCTACTAAATGTACTGTATGTGGGAGTGAGGAATGTGAATTGGAATTTATAGGGAAAGGGAAGCCAGTGCATGAGAGTGGGTGCTGTAAATCGAGATGTGGTTTTGGCCCTGACCTCAAAATGTATTTTTGTACAATTGTTAGCCAACAGTATTAACAGGGTTCCATTTGACCTGTTTTGGGGTCACGTAAACATCATACAAAGCCCTTCCATCTAAAAATTTTTGATCACTACATTCCTATGTGACAAATATTGAGTTCTGTGTGATGAATTAATGACCAATGTCTTTGCTAATTTCTCTTTACTCCACATAGAAGTGTACATGAAAACTAGCACATATTGTCTTCCATATGTAATCCCCTGTCACTCTGCATGTGTTTTAAGATGCTCATTTAGGTTTTACGCTTCTTCTTCTTCTTTGTAGTTTTCTTCCTAGGCTAGCACATGAGGATGGGTGGTAAGTGCAGTATGGGTTCCCGTACATTATATTTAATAGCGATAAGCTGTAGACAGATGTTGATACAGGTATGTGATACTGTAAATGCAGTAAAGCAAAATACATTGTTGGAAAACATTGGGTGCCAGACCATCTCTTATCACACAATACACTTTCCATTAATTTTTCCTCCAGCACATGAATTAGGTCAAACATAGAAAAATTATTAATTTCTGCAAATTTCTTATCCATATGTCATACTGTAAAATAAGAAGTATGACAGCTGAACATCACTTTCTTACCCTACAAACTCAGTCTCTCATATTTCACTCAACTGTCCAAATAGTATCTTCCCTTCACAGTCTGTGGGGCTATTCTGCATGGTGACTCTGCCCCTCTTTAGTAGCTCTGGAAAATAGGTATTCTCCAATCTTTCTCCCCTCCTACCCACAGAGGCCCTTCTCCCCTCCTACCCACAGAGGCACTCTAACATGGGGACTCTCCCCTCCTTAAATGGAGCTCTTGTGAGTAACTTTCTCATTTCCAATCCACATCATACAGGTCTTCCGTTTGGCTGTTTAATACTGCTTAATGAGGCCACCTTACACCTTTTTATTGCAACTACAGGGTACAGCAATGGGGTCTAATGTGGTCCCACTGTGTGCTACTCTTGTAATGAATCAATATGATAACAACAACAACTATATTTTGTTGATTCCATATTGTCCAAGCTTATATTGTTTTAGTTTGCTATATTGATTTGTTTATGTTGTTGCCTGGAAATGAGGCACAGCTCAAGGAGTTGCTTGATAAATACATTGGAAGGGATGATATGCTTTACAGTGTCTTACAGTTTGCATACTAGTTCTCTGTTAGTTTCCATTACATGTCCCAATTCAGGTTTTTTGACACTACTTATATAAAAAGCACTGACAAGAATACTACTTTACTGGATGACTGTCAATCCCAAGCACTTGAAAAGAGGGGTGCCTTTCTCTTAATTTTTCCAAGTAGTTCATATATACTAAACTTTTAGTATGTATGTGTTTATCACCTCATATACTGTATTGTTGTTGTAGTTTGAAGGCAATCTTATATGTATAACACTAGTTTATAGAAGGCTGCAATTAATTCTTTAACTTTTGACTCTTTTTCTACTTACGCCCCATATTATGTTTGTTTGCCCTTCATACTAGTTCTAAAGATTTAGAATTTTTTTATTTTGCTGTTCAATTCCCATCACAGTTCAAGTCCTTCCCCAGCCTGTATTGTTTAAATAGATATAACAGTTACCAAGCTGAGCAGTAGGTTTGCCCTGGAACAGTTGTGTGTTGCAGCGATGTGTGGTGAGGTAAATGGCTGAGGAGGTACTGGCTAGCACCAGAGCCAGATTTACACACAACATATGAGCCAAAGGGTGCACGTGAGCATTATACATGGGTGTTAATATTGGGTGAGATTCAGGCATTCCATTTATTTAAAATCCTTGAATACAAATATTCTAGAAATCCTTACCCCAGAATGGAACTTCTCTTCTCCACCCACTGCAGGGGATGATCCAAAGTTGGTTGCAAAATGGGCACACATTACTCACAAAAGAAATAAAATAAAAATGTACACAAGAATTGGATATTTCCATCCATATTCAAGATTGAGAAGAGTTCCATTTTGCAATAGTAGCATATGCAGTCTAGCAGTGTGCTGGGTATAGAATTCTAAACATCACAACAATGTCCACCGTCCTTCTTCCTTAGAACCGCCCCTTTCATTGAATAAAGCCTTTTATTTTTACTACTCTTGCACATAATTTGCAAGGGACTCTATCGTTCCAAAAACGCCTTGCCTCAGCTGGCGCAAATTTCTCCTCCCAACTCCCAACACTGCTATCTTGCACTAATAACCCATGCATGGGTACGGCTTTGCACCAAGATTGTCCACCATACGGAATTTTACTTCGGTTCTTTTGCACTTGCTAACTGACTTCCAATGGCTATAAGCCTGGTAAAACTGAAGTTTGCGTTTTTCTTCTTCTTTTCTATATACATTGAAGTTTGAGCACCTGTAGGGCCCTGATGTAACTTAGCCAGTAATAGTAATTTACCCAGTCATGCAGTAAACCTAGAATTATACCATTATAAAAACAGTCACACTAGAATACATCAGTAGAAAAGTCTGCCACAAGTAATTTAATAATAACAGAGTATTTGTGCATAATAATAACTCCAGGCTCTTTCAAGGATAAAGCACTCGCTGATTTATATATAGAGGTGGACACATCTGTAGGAAACAAAACTTCTTTTTTATTTTACTTCTACAGCTTGAACTGCAAACCGTTTATTTTATGCTTATGAGATCGTTTCAAACTATAACTCAAACACTTGTGTCCATAAGCAATTTAAGCTTATAACATAAACCTTTTAAATATTAAGCTTTCCTCCAGTCCTACAAGGGCTTATGTTCTCCTTCTTCCAAACACTGAATGCCACAACTTAATGACGCATTTAACTACTATTTATGAATGCCATGGAAAGTTTGTGCAATACTGTAATAATATATTGCAATGTGTGCTGTGATACCTTAGTGGTGGCAGAGGGCACATCTGTACGGGTCACTTGTAAACACTCGACTCATGGCGAAGTAGAGAAAAAAAGCCTATTTATTTACAACTTACAACCTGTCAATCTGTCTCTTGACTGTCTAGCGGCTGGTTGCCAGGTAAAGATTGAGCGTTCATATAAACTTTTCATACAGCAGGTAATGACCTAATGTAGTACATGTGTTTGCCTAGATTTTTTTTTCCACAGCATGTGCTGTAATGTTAACATTACCAACTTCATCAGTTGACTGCATGAGGAGAAAGAGAAACGGAAAACAAGAACTTTTAAATTAAAATTATGTTTAAATAGGCAAGCAACCTACGGTTCTTCAGCTGTGGCAGAACTACAAGTCCCAGTACGCCCTGCCATCTTCTAACAATATATGTTGTTCCACTTCTAGCTGGCATTGCACTCAGGGTCCTGTAGAGCAACAAAAGCTGGAGAGCTTAAGGATGCCTGTAAAGAGGAGATGGGCAAAGTTTCTTGACTGGTCCCCAGAACATTGGCCAGCTCTGGCCATGGGTCTTACTGTGCGGCTGGAAAAGTTCCTCAGGTTGCTTGGGAGCCTGGGAGACAGCCAGCACATTGTAAAAAGAACATGTATGAAAGCTGATCAGTTATTAACTGTAAAAATCATGATATAGGTATAAAAAAAGGGCCTGTTTATGAAAAAGTGGCAAAAGGTATAGTTTTCTGTTACTGCTTAACACCCTGATAAAAAAAAATCTCCACCACTGGGCCATTTTCTAATGATATGCATATGCACAGCGAAACTTTGATCCTGAAATTGCACTTTCAGGTTGTTATAAGACAGGAAGCAATGTAATAAAGCAATGAGAAAAGAAAGTAAGATGCTTGGTCACATAGGAGAGGAATCAGCAGCAGAAAGGAAGAAGTAATAATGTCACTGTATAGGTCATTGGTACATCCTCATCTAGAATACTGTGTGCAGTTCTGGAGGCCATATTGACATTAGAGACTATACAAAGAAAGGCAACTAAAATGGTGCATGGCCTACAGAACAAAACATACCCGGAAAGACTAAAAGACCTTAACATGTATAGTTTGGAGCAGAGAAGGGAAAGGGGGGACATGATCGAAAATTTCAAATATATCAAGCGTTTTAACAAGGAGCAGGGGCATAACAAGGGCGGGGCGAGTGGGGCACATGCCCTGGGCGCCATGGCAGGCCAGGGCAGTTCACTATATGGTGGAGTGCAATAGCTGCGGCTGACCGTAACAAAGAAGCAGCAAGAGGCGGTCCGGCCTGAGGAGAAGAGGGATGCCCCTCCTATTCCCTTAATCTCCTCCCTGATTCCTTAGTGATTTAGAAAAGACACGCTCTGCATCTCAGTCAATCAACGCAGAGCACGTTGGGAGCAAGGCTTGACCTTCAAGCATGATTTCATACAGGCAGAGTAATCAGGCACCAAGGAGGTAGATCGGCCAATCAGAAAGGGATTGGCTGTGACTGCTGCTTGTTAGGTGGCCCTAGGCAGAGTCTAAAGACACCGGCGAGGCTACTGGTGGAAACATGAGAAACAGAGGGGGTAAGTGACACCCATATCACATACTCACCGGCAGACACACACACAGGTCCTTAACACCCTTCAGTACTCATCATGGGCTACTATCTGCATTTGCAATCACCTACAGTGGCACAGAGAGAGGGGAGAATGGGTACCAATTACCCGTGCCTGGTGGTGGGGCTCAGTGCCCTCCACCTCTTATTTGGCAGCAGTAGAAAATCTTGTCCTCAGCCCAGCACACACTGTTGTGTTCTGCACTGCAGTGCAGCCAGGGAGGTTGCTGCCGCTGAGAAGTACAAGTAGCAACAGTCTACACTGATCGCACGTCCCCTCCTGGATTTTCTCATGGCTGAATTAGCATTTTTCTTCTCTCTATTTTTTTCTAAGGGGGCGTGGTCACACCTCAAATATTTAGATCATGCCCCTGAACAGAACTCTCTACTGTTTAACAGTGCTGGGACAGGTGCTGTCCATAACGCATATAGGCCCTCATTCCAAGTTGTTCGCTTGCTAGCTACTTTTAGCAGCATTGCACACGCTAGGCCGCCGCCCTCTGGGAGTGTATCTTAGCTTAGCAGAATTTCTAATGAAAGATTAGCAATTCTGCTATTGGGGGTCATTCCGAGTTGTTCGCTCGTTGCAGATTTTCGCAACGGAGCGATTAAGGCAAAAATGCGCATGCGCATGGTACGCAGTGCGCATGTGCTAAGTATTTTTGCACAAAACTTTGTAGATTTACTCACGGCCGAGCGAAGAATTTTCATCGTTGTAGTGATCGGAGTGTGATTGACAGGAAGTGGGTGTTTCTGGGCGGAAACTGACCGTTTTCAGGGAGTGTGCAGAAAAACGCAGGCGTGCCAGGATAAAACGCAGGAGTGTCTGGAGAAACGGGGCAGTGGCTGTCCGAACGCAGGGCGTGTTTGTGACGTCAAACCAGGAAACGAAACGGGCTGCTAATCTTTCGTTCGCTATTCTGCTAAACTAAAATACACTCCCAGAGGGCGGCGGCTTAGCGTGTGCAATGCTGCTAAAATCTGCTAGCGAGCGAACAACTCGGAATGAGGGCCATTAATAGCAGAATTGCTAACGAAAGATTCGCAATTCTGCTATTAATTCCTTGCAGTTTCTGAGTAGCTCGAGACTTACTCCTAGATTCCGATCACCTCAGTCCGTTTAGTTCCTGGTTTGACGTCACAAACACGCCCTGCGTCCGGACAGCCACTCCTCCGTTTCTTCAGCCACTCCTGCGTTTTTACATGGCACGCCTGCGTTTTTTAGCACACTCCCGGAAAACGGCCAGTTTCTGCCCAGAAACACCCACTTCCTGTCAATCACACTGCGATCAGCAGAGCGATTGAAAAGCTTTGTTCACCCGTGAGTAAAATAGCATAGTTTTGTGTAAAATTGCTTAGCGCGTGCCCCCTGCTGTGCATACGCATGCGCAGAACTGCAAGATTTTAGCCTATTAGCAATTCTGCTAAAAATAGCAGAGAGCGAACAACTCGGAATCAGGGCAATTGACATCTCAGTGTCACAACTGAGGGCCTGAGCTGACGGGAGGCAGCCTCAGTTGTAGGGGCTGAGATGTAACGGAACCTGGGAGGTTGTATCAGACCCCTAGACATGTAAGTAACATGTAGAATAACTGCCCGAAGGCGTGACCACGACAACCAGGATAAAAGTCAATGATGTTTATTATGACAAACTCCGTAACACAGCAGCAGTAAAAGGAAACATAAAAGTCAACAGAGGATAAATACAATTCCTGGGTACTACAGGGTGGCAAGGGCCACAGGCACTGGTAGTGTGAGACAGTTCTTATAATCTTCTAGTTGGAAAGTCCTTACCAGGCCTGACTGTAGCAATGGAGAGAACCCAGGATCGTACCAGCTGATGTTCCAGGAAAGGCTGGGCTGCTGAAGGTAAAACGGCTGCTGTGGATACTGGCTGGAACCAGACTGTTGTTGGTACGGAGTGGATACTGGCTGGAACCAGTTAAATAATAAACGAACTTGAGAGCGATGAAATAATAATGAAGTTTGGAGTTTGAGAGCGGTGAAATAATGATACCGGTGGAGAGTGGTAAACTGCAGAAAAGGACACCGGCCCTTTAAGAGAAGCTATACACTGCTGGAAGCTGGGCTGGAAGCAGGTGATTGTTTGAGAGCGGTGAAATAATAATACCGGTGGAGAGTGGTAAACTGCAGAAAAGGACACCGGCCCTTTAAGAGAAGCTATACACTGCTGGAAGCTGGGCTGGAAGCAGGTGATTGTTGTAGCTGGAAACAGGTGAGTCCAGAATGGATCGGAGAGTCAGGCTACACCGCAAATGGAATGCTGGTGCGGGTCTCTATAGCAGAAGTCTGGAGACAGGAGCTGGAACCTGGAAGACAACCACAGGAGAGAGACAAACTGGAACTAGGTTAGACAACCAAAGCACTGACGCCTTCCTTGCTCAGGCACAGCATACTTATACCTGCAGCAAGGAAGGGGTTGGCTAGGCAATTATGCAAATCAACAATACAGACAGCAGATTGGTGGAAATAATCAGATGACAAAATCCAAGATGGCAGCCCATGCAGACACTTGGAGGGAAGTTTGGTTTGTAATCCATGTGAGAATTGAAACAGTAATGGCGACGCCGGCCACAGGAGACAGGAGACGCCAGACTGACAAGCGCACATTTAACCACGCGGGCACAGCGGAGGCCGCGGCTGATGAAATCACCACTCTGACATTCTGCATGTGGAAACTCAGGAACAGCGGGATCCGGTCCTGGAACGCTGAGCCAGCCTTAGGAGGCATCTGAAGGGTAAGTAATGGCGTCCAGATACCCGGATCGTGACAGCACCCCCCCCTTTAGGAGTGGCCCCAGGACACTTCTTAGGCTTTAAAGGAAACTTTGCGTGGAAATTTCGGACCAAGGCAGGAGCATGGACGTCTGAGGCATTGGTCCAAGAGCGTTCTTCAGGACCATAGCCCTTCCAGTCAATGAGGTATTGTAACTGACCGTAACGGAAACGTGAGTCCAAAATCTTGGCCACCTCGTACTCGACTCCCCGTTGAGTCTGAACTTTGGGAGCTGGAGGAAGTGCGGAATGAAACCGATTCAGGATCAGCGGTTTCAACAAAGAAACATGAAATGTCCTGGGTATTTTCAAGAAGGATGGTAACTGTAACCTGTAGGCAACAGGATTGATGACTTGTTCAATCTTGAAGGGTCCGATGTAGCGAGGTGCAAATTTCATGCTGGGAACTCTCAACCTCAAATTCTTCGTGGACAGCCACACACGATCACCCATCTTGAGAGCAGGAACCGCTCTACGCTTCCTATCGGCAAACTTCTTATACCTGAATGAGGCTTTAAGCAGGGCTGCGCGGACGTTCCTCCAGTTATTTGAAAACTGACGCAAGGTGACATCCACTGCTGGAACAGAAGTTGCGGGAAGCGGTTGGAATTCTGGGACTTTAGGGTGGAATCCATAATTAATGAAGAATGGTGTAGAAGAAGATGAGGAATGGTATTGATTGTTGTGGCTGAACTCGGCCCAAGGAAGAAGTTGAACCCAGTCATCTTGAGAGGAAGACACATATATACAGAGGAAGGCCTCCAAGTCCTGATTCACCCTCTCGGTTTGACCATTGGTCTGAGGATGGTAAGCCGTGGAAAACTTTAACTTGACTTGGAGGGCTTGACACAAACTTCGCCAAAATTTGGCTACAAATTGTACTCCACGATCCGAGATGATCTCTTCAGGAAGACCGTGAAGTCGGAAGATCTCTTGTATAAACACTTGAGCCAACTTGGAAGCTGACGGAAGACCGGTGAGAGGGATGAAATGTGCCATCTTGGTGAACCGGTCAACTACCACCCAGATGGTATTAAACTTGTTGCAGATAGGTAGATCGGAAACAAAGTCCATCGACAAATGGGTCCAAGGTCGACGGGGAACAGATAATGGAACCAGTTGCCCCGCAGGCGACTGGCGGGAGACTTTGTGTTGGGCACACTTTGGGCAGGAGGCAATAAATTCCATAACGTCCTTCTTCAGAGTTGGCCACCAGTAGGACCTAGAAATAAATTCAAGGGTTTTCTGAATGCCTGTATGTCCAGCAAAACGGGAAGCATGGGCCCAATGCATGAGCTTCTTCCTTAGAACTGGCTTAACAAAACTTTTCCCTGGTGGAGGCGTAGAGTCCATCCCTACCGTGGAGAATGCCAACGGATTAATAATAGGATGCTTGTCTGCAGACTCGGACTCATTTTCTTGCTCCCATGAGCGGGAAAGGGCATCGGCCTTACGATTCTGAGAACCCGGACAGAACTGGAGTTTAAAGTCAAACCTAGAGAAGAAAAGTGCCCATCTGGCCTGACGAGGATTCAGACATTGTGCGCCTTTGAGATATAAAAGATTTTTGTGGTCGGTAAGTATGGTGATTGAGTGGGAAGCTCCCTCCAACAGGTATCTCCACTCCTCCAGAGCGAGCTTGATGGCTAGCAACTCCTGATCGCCAATGGCATAGTTGCGCTCAGCTGGGGAGAACTTCCGGGAGAAGAAACTGCAAGGATGTAGATGTCCATCTTTGGCCCTCTGGGATAACACTGCTCCTACTCCAACGGAGGAGGCATCTACCTCTAAGATAAAAGGAGAGTCGGTGTCGGGCTGTTTCAGAACTGGTGCAGAGATGAACCGTTGCTTCAGAAGGTGAAAGGCCTGTGTAGCTTCCTCGGACCACTTGGACGGATTAGCACCTTTCTTGGTTAATGCAGTGATAGGCGCCACGATGGTGGAAAAGTCTCGTATAAATTTTCTATAATAATTGGCGAACCCTAAGAACCTCTGGACCCCTTTGAGGCTTAAGGGTATAGGCCAATTCTGGATTGCTTGGAGTTTCTCAGGATCCATCTCTAGTCCGGAACCGGACACAATGTAACCTAGAAACGGAATGGTTTTAACTTCAAACACACACTTCTCCAATTTACAATAGAGGTGATTGACACGGAGACGGGAAAGAACCTCTTTTACCCAGAAACGATGATCTTCGAGATTATTAGCAAAGATGAGGATGTCGTCTAGATAAACCACGACATGGCGGTACAAGATGTCCCTGAAAATCTCATTCACGAAGTGCTGGAAGACTGCTGGAGCGTTGCTCAATCCGAAGGGCATGACGAGGTACTCATAATGTCCGTCACGGGTGTTAAAGGCGGTCTTCCACTCGTCACCCTCACGGATTCGGATGAGATTGTAGGCACCCCTCAAGTCCAGCTTTGTGAAAATAGTTGCACCACTAACTCTATCAAAGAGCTCGGTAATCAGGGGTAAAGGGTATCGGTTCTTGACGGTAATGTCGTTCAGACCTCTGTAGTCGATGCACGGACGCAGACCACCGTCTTTCTTCTTAACGAAGAAGAAGCCTGCGCCGGCTGGAGAAGAAGATGGTCGGATGAAACCCTTCGCCAGGTTCTCTTTGATGTACTCTTCCATGGAGTGTGTCTCAGGCAGAGACAACGGATAAGTTCGGCCTCGCGGTGGAACCTTCCCTGGAATGAGGTCGATTGGGCAGTCCCATTCTCTATGAGGAGGAAGGATATCAGCAGAGGCTTTACTGAACACGTCCGTGAAGTCTTGATATGGAGGAGGCGGAACATCAGATGACCTGGGGAAGGAAGAACAAACAGGAAGAACTTTGGCTAAACAAGTCTCAGCACAGGAGGGACCCCATGCCAGTATTTGCGTAGTCGTCCAGTCAATTGATGGGTTGTGGAGACGGAGCCATGGAAGGCCTAAAACCACTGGATGTGTGGCTCTTGGAATCACTAAAAAAGAAATATACTCAGAATGAAGAACTCCCACTCTCAGACGAACTGGAAGAGTCCTTAAGGAAATGACTGCGTCAAAAATCTTGCTGCCATCCACGGCAGTCAAAGAGATGGACGAGGACAGTCTCTCGGTGGGTAGGGACCACCGTTTAACATAAGCTTCGGTTATGAAATTCCCAGCTGCTCCGGAATCAAGGAGGGCAATGACGTTCCTGTAACGTTGAGCAATTTGGAGCGACACTGGGAGGTTACAGTCATGAGGAGATGGAGAGGAGATCATTACTCCTAGCCGGCCCTCTCCTTGGCGAGCTAGGATCTGGAGTTTCCCGGACGTTTGGGACAGGCATTGATAGTGTGCGACGGAGCTGCACAGTAGAGACAGAGAGACTCAGAGAGACGTCTTCGGCGCTCAGCGGGAGATAGACGGGAACGACTAATTTGCATAGGCTCATCCTTGGATGGAGATGGTTGACGAGGAGGAGGAGCAGAAGATTTAGGAGTAGATGATCTTCCTCGCTCGGTTGCTCTCTCTCTGAAACGTAGATCAGCCTTCGTGCAAAGAGAAATTAGCTCATCCAACTTAGAGGGCAAGTCTCTGGTAGCTAACTCATCCTTGATGCGTTCTGATAAGCCATGCCAGAATGCAGCATACAGGGCCTCGACGTTCCATGCCAGTTCGGATGCCAGGATTTTAAACTGTATAAGATACTGTCCCACAGTACGTGTTCCCTGGCGTAAACGGAGAATCTCAGATGAAGCAGATGTTATCCGGCCTGGCTCGTCGAAGATGCGCCTGAATGTAGCTACAAAGTCAGTATAGGAGGATAGCAGGGGATCAGACTTCTCCCATAAAGGTGATGCCCAGTCAAGGGCTGAGCCACTGAGAAGGGAGATGATATAGGCAATTTTGGTACGGTCACTGAAGAAATTGCCAGGTAGAAGCTCAAAGTGGATTTCACATTGATTGAGAAATCCCCTGCAGAACCTTGGAGATCCATCAAATTTTGCTGGCGTTGGAAGATGAAGATGTGGACTGGAAATGGGTAAGGTGGGTGGGGTTACAGCTGGTGTTACTGTAGTGGACGCACCGGACGTGCCAGGTCCACGGAGGGTCGTTTGAATCCCATCCAGCCGTGTAGAGAGATCCTGGAGACAGCGGATGATGTGGCCCTGTGCAGCCTCCTGATGTTCAAGTCGGGCTGCCAGTTCTTGCATCGGCCTGGCCGCTTGATCCTGGTCTCCGGCTGGATTCATTTGGTCAGTGCTTACTGTCACAACTGAGGGCCTGAGCTGACGGGAGGCAGCCTCAGTTGTAGGGGCTGAGATGTAACGGAACCTGGGAGGTTGTATCAGACCCCTAGACATGTAAGTAACATGTAGAATAACTGCCCGAAGGCGTGACCACGACAACCAGGATAAAAGTCAATGATGTTTATTATGACAAACTCCGTAACACAGCAGCAGTAAAAGGAAACATAAAAGTCAACAGAGGATAAATACAATTCCTGGGTACTACAGGGTGGCAAGGGCCACAGGCACTGGTAGTGTGAGACAGTTCTTATAATCTTCTAGTTGGAAAGTCCTTACCAGGCCTGACTGTAGCAATGGAGAGAACCCAGGATCGTACCAGCTGATGTTCCAGGAAAGGCTGGGCTGCTGAAGGTAAAACGGCTGCTGTGGATACTGGCTGGAACCAGACTGTTGTTGGTACGGAGTGGATACTGGCTGGAACCAGTTAAATAATAAACGAACTTGAGAGCGATGAAATAATAATGAAGTTTGGAGTTTGAGAGCGGTGAAATAATGATACCGGTGGAGAGTGGTAAACTGCAGAAAAGGACACCGGCCCTTTAAGAGAAGCTATACACTGCTGGAAGCTGGGCTGGAAGCAGGTGATTGTTTGAGAGCGGTGAAATAATAATACCGGTGGAGAGTGGTAAACTGCAGAAAAGGACACCGGCCCTTTAAGAGAAGCTATACACTGCTGGAAGCTGGGCTGGAAGCAGGTGATTGTTGTAGCTGGAAACAGGTGAGTCCAGAATGGATCGGAGAGTCAGGCTACACCGCAAATGGAATGCTGGTGCGGGTCTCTATAGCAGAAGTCTGGAGACAGGAGCTGGAACCTGGAAGACAACCACAGGAGAGAGACAAACTGGAACTAGGTTAGACAACCAAAGCACTGACGCCTTCCTTGCTCAGGCACAGCATACTTATACCTGCAGCAAGGAAGGGGTTGGCTAGGCAATTATGCAAATCAACAATACAGACAGCAGATTGGTGGAAATAATCAGATGACAAAATCCAAGATGGCTGCGCCCATGCAGACACTTGGAGGGAAGTTTGGTTTGTAATCCATGTGAGAATTGAAACAGTAATGGCGACGCCGGCCACAGGAGACAGGAGACGCCAGACTGACAAGCGCACATTTAACCACGCGGGCACAGCGGAGGCCGCGGCTGATGAAATCACCACTCTGACATTCTGCATGTGGAAACTCAGGAACAGCGGGATCCGGTCCTGGAACGCTGAGCCAGCCTTAGGAGGCATCTGAAGGGTAAGTAATGGCGTCCAGATACCCGGATCGTGACACTCAGGATAGCAGTATCAGTGACCGGTAAAAAATAAATTAAATAGAAGCATTTACACCTTTTCCTTTAAAAGTAATAGGGCTAGATGCATCATCGCTTGAAAAGTGATAAATTGTAGAGTGAAAAAGTACCAGCTAATCAGATCCTAACTGCCATTTTTCAAACACAGTCTGTGACATGGTAGTTAGGACCTGATTGGCTGGTATTTTTTTACTCTCCATTTTATCACTTTCTAAGCGATCTAGCCCATAATAATGATGATAAATATTTTTTCCTTTATTTTTTTTTATTTTATTTGCAGCTGTACCTGTTCATTTTTGTTTCTAGAAAAAAAATTCCATTTGAAATTGGATTGGTTTAATTGAAATTGTTTTGTGTTTGTTTTTTAATATCTCTGCCCAAAAATCTGCCATTTGGGCTGATTTTATAAATAGGTCCAAGTGTAGGAGTGTGGAGTTTGACCGTTTAGTAGCACAAGCACAAATGCGAAGTACTGTTGTTTCAATAGTACCAGATGTGTAAACGCGATCAGTAATGTTGCCCATACACTTGTGCGATTCCGTGCGATGCGACATCGCATGGCATCGCACCGGCAGTTCAGGTGCGATGAAATTGCACCTGAACTGCCAAAGTGATTTCCATGCGATCATGCGATAGATTGCATGGTAATCACGTGATGGGCACATCACCGCCGAGTGGGAGTGCTCACCATCCGCTCCCGGCGGGTGCCCATTGCACATTGCAGTGCGATATATAGCATGTGTTTTTAAAACTACATGCAATCGCACTGCAATGCGATAAATATTTAGTGCAGCACATACTATTTTGAGACGTGAGATTCGACCGGCGTGCCCGCACATCGCGTCGAAAGGTACCTAAAATGTTCATGCAATCCTTCAATTTCTCTCACAGATGCGGTCGAAATCAAAGGTTAGCACCGATTATCTCACAAGTATATGGACACCATAAGAGATCCCAGTGGTCGGCATCCTGGCAGCGCGCGCAGCGTGTCCCCTCACGGTATTCCAACTGGTGTCGGTATTCTGGCGTCGGTATACTGACCACCTGGATCCCGACTGGCGGTCAATTGACTGCCTTCCGTGGAAACATATAAAAAAAGGCTTAATGAGGAGTGTTGCATAGAAAACAATTGGATTTAACCACATTTGCATAACACAAAAGGAATTTTTTTTATGAATACTGGCCAAAGATTTTGTTCGCTATAGACACAAGAAAAATCTTATTCCTTATAGCACCTAAAACACATTTTATATGTATTTGTTGTCCTCCATGTGCTGTATTAAGGGTAGATGCATGTACAGTTAATATCATTATACAATGTTTATAAAAAAGAGTCAATGGAAAAAAATTTTTTTTAAATTTTATTGATGACATTTTATTTCAGTAAAACTACAAAACTATATAAAAATAAACCCAAGTTAATATTTCTTTTGGATTTTTACGTAATCAGTCCTTCCTACTAACCAGCAAGGAGCCTAAAATAATGCATCGTGGTGTGTCAGGGATATGAGTAGGAAAAGGAGTTGGCACATTGCTTCTCAGGGAATGTTTTTTAGTCCTTTCTTCCTTGGTCAGGATTGTTAGTACTGAAACCAGTTGGATAAATCGTTCACTGCGAGGATCCTCTGGACTATATAATACGCTGCATGCGGAAGTGGCCAAACTGAATGTTCTTCATCTATACAAGATGATAAATAGCATTCCAGTGGTATCTTTTTTCCATTTCATGCTTTTTGGTTTGAACTGTGCGTAGTTTGTATATTCTCTCCGTACTTGCGTGGGTTTCCTCTGGGTACTACGGTTTCCTCCCACAATCCAAAAATATACTGGTAGATTAACTGGAAACCAACCAAAAAAAATTAACCCTAGCGTGAATGTGTGTGTGTGTGCACATGTGGTAGGGAATATAGATTGTAAGCTCCACTGGGGCAGGGACTGATGTGAATGGGCAAAATGTTTTCTGTAAAGCGCTGCAGAATATGTGTGCGCTATATAAATAACTGGTAATAAATAAATACATTTACCTTTATCAAGAGCAAAGGTATATTACACCGAAATGCCATTACCAACCCCAGAGGACAAACTCTGCAGAAAAATCACTTATCAGCGTTTGGAGAAGCCCAGGACCGAGCCTTGTGGTTAAGTGATATTTTCTGTGTATTTGGACTTTTGGTAGTCGATAGGATATATTGTCAACATTTGTGTTATGCTCTCTTTTTATTGTTAATTTGTAAGTGCGACATTTATTATTTTAAAAATCACATCAATTGATATAATGTTACACTAGTTTCTTAATTTTTATATGACTTCAAATGGAATATTTGATGCTGATTTAATGGCATTGGGGGTGTGGGGGGTGCGAACCATTGAAAAGCTGTTTATCATCTTTCATAGAGTAAGACTATTCAGTTTGGCCACTTATGCATGCAGTGTGTATATAGAAGGCCCTGGGGTGAATTATTTCTCCAACTGGGTGCAAGCACTCCTTTATTAAGATTGGCATGTGATTTGTTTGTTGTAATACACTATTGCGTATTTTATTTTTCATTTAATATCCCTTTCCTTGTGTATCTATGCCTATTTCCACATATATCGTAATCTTGCAAGCAGGGCCTTCCTACCCTTTATGACTGTTTGTTATTACCCAGTTTTGTCTTATCATTGGGGCTAATTCAGACCTGTGTGTTTTCGCACAGCGGGTGATCAGGTCCAAACTGCGCATGCATATGCACCGCAATGCGCAGATGCGTTGCACGGGTACAAAGCTGATCGCTGCCCAGTGATGGGTTTGTGCAACGGACAGGAAGAAAGCGTTTGTGGGTGTCAACTGACTGTTTTCAGGAGTGTCTGGGAAAAAGCAGGCGTGTCCATGCGTTTGCAGGGAGGGTTCCTGACGTCAATTCCGGTTCCGGACAGGCTGATGTGATCGCAGCGGCTGAGTAAGTCCTGGGCTGCGCAGAGACTGCACAAGATCTGTTTGTACAGCTCTGCTACACATGCGTTCGCACACTTGCACAGCTAAAATACACTCCCCATATAGGTGGTGACTATCTGATCGCAAAAAGTGCTTGCTAGCGATCAGGTCTGAATTAGGTCCTTTTGTTTAGGGAACAGTTGTAAAGCGCAATGGAATTTGCTGCGCTATATAAGAAACTTAATAAATAAATAAAGACATTTCATTTAAAGTTTAACCATCAGTGGTGGAACTGAGAGAAAATGATTCACACAGCACTGTAAGAGTTTTTTTTTTTTTGTTTCTTATCCTCGATGGTTCTGAAGTGCCACCTGTTACTACTTCTGTAGCTGCATGTTTCCAGGTGTGCTTTTTATATATGAGTGTTAGTACATTCATAATGACTTGATATGCTGCATTTTCACCACAAATAATGTCTGTCTACAATGGACCTCATTTGTAAAGCACAAAACCGTTTAGCTTGCAGTGCATTTGTTTGTCTAGAGTTCCACTGAAGAGCACTGTTTGTGGAGCAGGTTGTTAGAATTTGCAGGAGAGCAGGAGCTTGCACCATCTGATTCAGTGAAGTCACAATATCATGGGAGGAGGAACCTGAGTGTGTCCTAGAGATGCACCAGGCACCTTTCCAGGCTGCAAGGTGACCTCACAACCTGGAGACAGGCTGCACACTCAGCTTTGTGAACTGGGTGGTGGCATCTGTTGCACCACCCTTAGGGCAGCCCTGATTTCATTTTGTGGAACAAGACTGGTAAAATGAGAGAAACGGGCGATGAGGGATTGGTTTTATCAGCTCTCCTTACTTTGCAGACGGGGACACATGTTCAGTCAACAAAAACTGCTGAATTTTCCACTCGTCGTATTGGAGATGCGCAAAAGTGCTACATGGATGGAAGTCCCAATGTTCCCTCAGTCTCAAAGAAGAGTAAATTTAAGACCAGCAATATATTAAGAGAAAAACTAATATATTAGGGATGGTGCTAAAGTTATATGAGGTTGTATTTTGATAAAACCTTATGACAGAGGTATCCAAACAAGGTCCTGAAGCCACTCATACAGTCAGGGTTTAGAGATAACCATAGTTACATAGTTACATAGCTGTTGAGGTCGAAAAAAGACAAGTGTCCATCGAGTTCAACCTATATTATAATTTATATTTTTAATGTTAATTAAATGCTGTATCCCTGGATATTTTTTTCCGCTAGGAATTTATCTAATCCATTTTTAAATTTATTGATTGAGTCCACCATTACTACCTTCTCTGGCAGATAATTCCAAATCCTTACTGCTCTTACTGTGAAGAACCCTTTTCACTGTTGAGTATGGAATTTTTTTTGTTGGTTTAGCACAGATGGTTAAATCAAATTGACTGAGGTACTTACAGTATAAAGTCACCTGTGACCAAGCATGGATAAACTTAAAACCTGGACCATTAGGGTGCCTTGAGGACCACATTTAAGAACCTCTGCCTTGCCACCTTTGCACAGTTTTCCGCATCCCACAAACCTAGGGGCTCTTCCAGTTTGCATATATTTGCAAAGATATGGTAAGCCCCCAGGCCATCTTCAAGTGCCTCTGAGTACTGGGGATACCTAACATTAAGTCTAAGTCCGGGGCATGACATTTGCTTAATACAGGTCCACGTGGTAAATGTCAAATAGATGCTGTTATTAGTTTTGATGAGTTTTAGGCACGGTGTTCCCTGGACTGTTGGGGCTGGGCTGCTTTAGGGTATATGTTATATAGCTTCTGCTTTCTAATATTCACTAACACTTCTCAATGGTGTGCTGCCCTGGGGTGTCTGGCCCTTGCCGGTTTGTGGGGTGTTGCACCCCAGACTTAAGGACTGATTCAGACCTGGATGCAGCCACGCAGTCGCTCGCCGCAGCTGCATCCAGGTGGTCTGCGCATGCGCACCGACCGTTGTGGGTGTGTTTGACCTTACACATTGTGGCCGCATTCCTGAAGGATGCCGGCGCAGTGTGAGTGACAGGCGTTGTCGTTGCGGGGCGGAGTTACGGCGTGGGTGGCACCAGGAAAATGGGGGTGGACCATTTTTATTTTATTTGGGGGGTAGCTGCATGATGTCACACGCAGTCGCTCCTAAGAAAAATGGCCACTGACTGGCTGCGATCTGCGTTCATCTCTGAATAACCCCCTTAGACTTAATGTTAGGTACCCCTAGTACTCAGAGGCGCCTTGAAGTTCCACCATGTAGTTTTCAAATCCTGTCTCTGATGTCATCACGTGCGCTGGGGGATTCTAGTGTTTTTTTGTTTCTTGCTCAGAATAACCCCCTCCCTTTCATGCACCTGGATGACATTACTAATTGGATTGAGCAGTTACCAAATTTCTTGTTGCACTTCCAGTTTGTGAAGGCTACTCTTGAGAATGGTGAGATGGTGTGCACCTGGGTTCACCGGTCTTGGTTCACCAGTACAAAAAGTAAACCACAGCTATTTGCACTGTGTTCATAGAGGGGGCCATCTATGTGTAGGCTATAGGCAGACTATAGTAGATGAATAATGATTGGCTCTGTGTATACATAGGAATAATGTTGGGTGATCCCTCTTCTAACCTATGACTGTGATCTCATATGATGGACATTCCTTCTGATTGAGCAAAAGGAAATATTTATTGGTAGCGAATAATAAGGTTTTATTAAAATGCTTCTTTATTTAACAGTACAGTAGTGGTCCGAGCATAGTGCGGGATTGTGTCTTAGTATGAATAGAACTTTGCTGTTATAAATAAATATACTGATTGTATAGAGCACAGGTATGCCGCTCTGCCATACCATTTGAGTAATGTGTGTAAGTTGGCTTGAAATCTACCTGGATCACATCCAAGCGACTTTGTGCTCTCATAACTCACCTGCATTCTCCTTTTATGGATAAAAGGGGACATGTCACTCTAAATATGTTCCCCTGGTCTCCTAACTAATTAATTCTGTCTGAGCAGCAAAAGCTTTCTCCAGTTACAATAATGACGCCAAGAGTTGGATTGGCAGCCAGGATACCAGAGAGGGCCAACATAAGGCTTTTTGGGGCTATGCTTCACTGTCAAACAGCCAAAGTCTTGCTAAACTGTACAGCTTGTATAGCAAGTAATGTAGAGCATTGTCGTCATGTGACCACGTCAGGTACAGTGCAGATATTATGGCACAAACCCCATTGGGTTTTGAGTATAAGGGTCCTATTTTAGTCTTGCAGTGTGTTGAGACATAGGCACCATGGCTGCTTTCATGGAGTGGCCTGAGAGAGGGGGAGGGGAGAGATGGACATGTCAAATAAACCTGAAAGTAATGCAAGTGTGCAGCACCGTTTTCCATACACTGGTGTGCCTATTACCATGCATAATGCTTACATGGGGACATATCCCCTTTCCTAATTTTTAATGGTGTCTTGTTGCAGATTTTTGGCAAGTGACTAAGGTGTCTATTTACTAAGCCTTGTATGGAGATAAAGTGTATGGAGATAAAGTACCAGTCAATCGGCTTCTAACTGTGGGGCAGATGTATTAACCTGGAGACGGCATAAGGAAGTGATAAACCAGTGATATGTGCAAGGTGATAAAGGTAGCAGCCAATCAGATCCTAACTGTTAATTTACATATTGGAGCTGATTGGCTGGTGCCTCTATCACCTTGCACATATCACTGGTTTATCACTTCCTTATGCCTTCTCCAGGTTAATACATCTGCCCCTGTGTTACAGGTTAGGTTTGAAAAATGACAGTTAGGAGCTGGTTGGTTGAATTTATCTCTGTCCACGGCTTAGTAACTAGACCCCTAAAATCCAGATTTATGTAAAAAGACTCTCACCTCAAAGCGCAGTCGATTACGCTTAGACCATTACCCTTAATTTATTTGAGCCACAGGACAAATTGGGAGATCCTAGAACTGTCCCTAGTTTGGTAAAAATGCTTATAGAGAAATACACAAGTCAAAAAGTAGCATATTAATAGATAACATAAGTACAGAAGCACAAGTAAGGAGCTCTTATTAGCTTATGTAAAATGTCTTAGGCCCAAATTTATCAAGTCTTGGAGAATGATAAATTGCACGGTGATAACCAACCAATCAGCTCCTGTTATCTTTCAAACACAGCCTGTGACATGGAAGTTAGAAGCTGATTGGTTGGTACTTTATCACCGTGCAATTTATCACTCTCCAAGGCTTGATAAATCTGGGCCCTTACGTATTTATAAAGCAAGATACTTTGTTACCTAAGACACAAATCTCTACTGTATTCCTCTTATTGTCATGCAGAGAAGGTTAATTCCTGTGATCAAGAAAGGCAAAGTGCTCTAGAAGAGGCGAGAGATAATCCACGAGAGGGAATTGTAATTCCAGAGTGTTCGCCAGGCGGTCTTTACAAACCGGTGCAGTGTCACCAATCCACGGGCTATTGTTGGTGCGTTTTAGTAGACACCGGACGCCCCTTGCCTGGAACATCTACACGGCAAGTTGTTTTAGTCACTCTTTCTCCTAACATTTGGACAGGATGCAGTCTAAAATCTTTATTTGTGCTTGATCCAAACACAGATATGAAACACCAGTTTGTGAAAGTGATGCAAGATGGAGAAGTACAGACACGGAGGACCCATTTAAAGACAGAGAGCTGCCAGGTTGGATATACTTTCAGTACAATTAAAGTATGGTAGTTGAGTTTGCTTGAGTTCTTCCTTGTAACATTGTGCTTCTACATCAGATGCTCTTAAGCAAACAGTATACCTGTGCAAATAAATTACAATACTGTACCATATAGTGTAATGCCAAAGGAATAACACTGTCCCTTTAAAGCACAAGTTATCTATAACCTTGCAAGGCTTACCTGAATGAGCCAATGAGGGAAGAGACACCTGTGGCAACAAAGCTAGTTGGATTACCAGTAGACCTATTGTGGGATCTGCTCAGGATCCTGGCGGTCTGGATCCCGGCAGTCGAAATACCGACTCGGGAATCCTGACTAGGGTCACAAGCTAGGCGCCGGAACCCCGAATGAGTGTGTGCAGGCCCACTTGAGAGGTACGCTGCGGTGGGGTAGGGTTAGGGCAAGGCTGCGGGGAGGGAGGGTTAGGTTTAGGCACCACCGGAGAGGATTAGCATTAGGCTGCTGGAAGGGACGGTTGGGGAGCCATTGGGGGAAAGTTAGTTTACTTACCTTCCCTCTGTTGGGATTCCAACATTGGGATGTCGCGGTTAGTATTCTGACCGCCGACAGTCAGCACTGTTTGGATAAATTGTTACTTTACAAAAACGTAGGGGTCTATTCATGAAGCAGTGAAAAGTGTGGAGAAGTGAGCCAGTGGAGAAGTTGCTCATGGCAACCAATCAGCATTGAAGTAACATTTAAAAATGTACATACTATACAATTGTATGGAGCAGTTGATTGGTTGCCATGGGCAACTTCTCCACAGGCTCACTTCTCCACTCTTTTCACGGCTTCATGAATAGACCCCTGTATTCTATAGCAAAATGCTAACTCAATTTGTGATTCTGAGTGGATGATAGAAGTTTACTTGGAACTTGTGTACATAACTTTCCACTCTTAGAATAAAATAATAATAATGATGATGATAATAATAATAATAATAATAATAATAATCATCATCATCATCATCACTTGAACAAACCATACATAAACAACCAATCACTAAACCCTATGCAAAATAGATAGTGCATAATAATAAACTATAGTAGAAAAAATGGATATTGGTGGATGCAATAGTCTTGTATGTTATTGCTCATTTCAGACATTTTTTTTCACTAAACAGCAGTATGTGTGCTGTGCTGAGCTCCATGTTATCTCTCATTAAGGATTAGTAAATATACACCAAAGTACCAACCAATCAGCACCTATTCAATCTAACCCCAAATTATTCGACAATTCGAGGAATTCGTCTTGTTGAAAAGCACGTGGATCGGCGGAATAGCTGCCGATCCGCATGCTTGTGTCAAAAACTTTTGGCCCCCTTTTCGACCATCTCAATTCGACTTTAAAAAAAGTGGACGTGAGATGGGGAGAGCAGAGAAGGGGAGAGCCGCACCGGAGACGAGGAGAGCAGAGCTGGAGGATGTATCACAGCCGCCGCTCACAGCAGCGTCTACCCGGCTCCAGCAAGCGAGACCTCACTTGCTGGAGCCGGGTGGACGCTGCCGTGAGTGGCGGCTGTGACATCCTCCGGCTACGCTGCTATAGCCGCTGCTCTCCCCCATCTGCCCGCGGCTCTCCCCCGCCTCAGCTCCCGCATCTCAATTCGACTTTTTTTAAAGTCGAATTGAGATTGCATTGAATAGCCCAGGTCGGATCCATTCCGACAAATGAATGTCGGAATGGATCCGACTTCAATTGAACATACCCCTTTATCTCTCTACAAGCTTTAATAAATCTCCCTTAGTGTTAGTTAACATAAAGAATATTGAGCTAAAATACAAAGTATTACTTCTGAATTGTCTGGCAGTGTTCTCCTCTATGCTGTAAGGACTGACTTGTTTTAAATAGCATAGATGGAAAGTTTTAAAGAGAAGCGCATCAACAAATCCACAGACTATCTGAAATGATAAGCTGTAACAGGGTACAGGAGAGAAAGACCAGTCTATCAGGGGCATAGGGGAACTTGCAGGTCAGAGGAACGCTACAGTTCCTGAAGTATGGAGTTCCACTAAAACTAGACGTTTCATTTTGGGTGGAGTTATTATTTGTTAACCCACTGACTGTTGCAGCCATAGACTGGTGGTCTTTGTATACAGTATTCAGAAAATGCTATCATAACTTGCTATACCTACATACATACAGTAAGTGCAATGTCCTGTAAAATATCCTTTAAGAATAAGGACCTTACTTAAATATGGGGTGAAGATCACATTGGGGAATGAAAGTATATTGATGATACATGCTTGTTATGTATTGTGTGTTTGTGTAGAGAATACTGCTTATATTGGGAATTTTGCTTATAGGCTAGTATCTGTATTCCATACGGTTCCGGTATGAATGGTCGACCATGTTATGGTCGACAGTCATTAGGTCGACCACTATTGGTCGACATTGACATGGTCGACATGGACGACACATGAAAATGGTCGACACGTGAAAGGTCGACATATGAAAAGGTCGACATGAGTTTTTTTACTTTTTTTGGTGTCGTTTTTTGCGTAAAGTGACTGGGAACCCCAATTAGTGCACCGCGTCCCCTCGCACGGCTCGCTTCGCTCGCCATGCTTCGGGCATGGTGCCTTCGCTCCGCTACCGCTTCGCTCGGCACACTTTACCGTTCCAATCGTAGTCCATGTGGATCGTAAAGTATGGAAAAGTTCCCCAAAAGAAAAAAAAGTTAAAAAACTCATGTCGACCTTTTCATGTGTCGACCTTTCACGTGTCGACCATTTACACATGTCGACCATGTGTCCATGTCGACCATGTCAATGTCGACCAATAGTGGTCAACCTAATGACTGTCGACCATAACATGGTCGACCATGTGTACGGATACCATTCCATACATACTGTTGTACTGTAGGATTATATACAAGATGTGACTGGGAGTTGTAATAAAGATCTAGGTTGATTGGGATTCACGCCAAACAGCAGAGGCTACAGGCCTTACTACCAGGGATGTGTGGTGCTGCTTACTACTGATAGTGCTCTTAAGTGATTGGTTCAGCTGACCAGTACTTGTGCACGAGTGTAGCTATAGTGTGTGTGTGGGGGGGGGGGGAGAAGGGGCATTGCTATGCAGTCCGGAAGGCTAGGAGGTGCCGGACCAAGGTTATAAAGTTGCATAACAATTTCCTGGATTTGCCTGATCAGCAGTTGGGTCTGACCTGTTGCCCAGCCTGAATGGGGAGGCATTCCAGTTTCAGTGAGAGGAGTGTGTAGTGGATGTTATAATGGGAAGGGGGCACTGTAATGTGGCATAAAATGACCTGCTCATTGTAATGTAGTAGAATATGAACTGAGGACACTATAATGTGGCATAATGTGAACTTGAGGCACTATAGTGTTGCATATTATAAACAAAGGGAACTATATTGCGGCATAATATAAACTGGGGACACTATGTCATAGTGTGAATTGGGGGGTACTGTGTTGCATAATGTGTTCTGGCAGCCCTATAATGTGACATAATGTGAACTAGTGCACTACTATTGTTCAGAAAATGAAATAGGGCACTACTATGCGGCATAACATTAAGACACTACTACTAATAGTACCCAGGGTCAGAAAATTAACCAGGGCACTATTATGGGGCTTAAAATTAACAACTGCTGCATAGAAGTGTCCCTCTAAAAGCATTGGGATAGGGGCCCCTTAAAATTTTTGCTATGGGGCCCACAAACATCTGGCTATGCCCTTGTCTTGGTATATATTGAGATGCTACCGAATATCCATTGGCACTTATCAACTAGCTCGAAACTGACTTGATTACACTGGTTGAAGATTCCCTTATCTGTGCATACTATTTCTTACTATTTCCTATGGCTACTAGATAGCCCAGAGCTGAATTTATAATGAAGACAGTTGCTGCCAAAAACAAATCTAAATCAGTGCCTGCTGGTATTTTGGAGGAACTCGTTCACAAGTTATCAACTTTCCATGCATGCTTGAGGAAAGCACAAGAGTGCTCCCTCGAGCTTACCCTTCTGGTGTGCCAAAATGCTGGAATTCAAATAGAAGTTGGTCATAGCACTTAATTGCCTCAAAAAACAAAACAAAAACAAAACAGGGGTATGCAAATATTTCACCTACCATCCCAGAGAGAACATTTTCAGACCACTCAAGGACACCTTCAGGGATTCAAGTGACCACTACAGATGTGCCTGCCTGTTTATGTTCTATGTGCATCAGAGGTGGTTTATATTAGACATATGCACACCTGGAGATGGATAAGGACTTCTGGAGCATCAAAATCTATGGGACTATTTGAAATAATAGCATCAACTACTGTCTTCATCTTCACACCAGGCTACTTGGGTCCTTCAGTGCTTTTAAATCCAGCCACTTTCTTCAAAGCTTGCCAACCAGAACCACGATTTTGACTTACTAAGTTGGCATGGATTCCTCACTATCTATTGTTTTAAGAAGTTTAATGTCTGGTACATTGTCACAGTCATCTCTATTTGGCTCTCCAGCTGATCCACTGATTATATAATATTTCTGAAACAGTTGCTATATACAGTAATATATTCCAAGTGAATATCCATAGCATATAGCACATTTAGAGGTTTACCACCTAGATTTAGGAACCACCCCAGAACTGCGAGAACCTACCAACCTGATAGTCACAATTAGAAATGGCTTCAGTTAGATAGATGTAGATGGATCTCTTAAGATTGAGGATTCAGGTGAGTTTTATGTACTCCTTGAAAACTGTATGTTTAGGGGTTGTTTTTTTTTTTGCAGAACTTCATTACATTCAGGCTCTTATGATACATTGATAGGTAATACAAGGACTGAAAGTCTAATTCTACTAATACTTATTGGCAACAAGCAAAATTACTGCCAACTTTTTGGTGTACTTCCCAATTCACAGTTCCACCTAAAGTGCAGATCAGAATTACTGGTCTCCAGTCTGGAGTCATCCTTTTAGCTTTGCCTATTTAGACTAATCCTCTAATTATGCCCCGCCACTATCCTATCCTTATTCTATATATACTATATATATATATATATATATATATATATATATATATATATATATAGAGAGAGAGAGAGAGAGAGAGAGAGAGAGAGAGAGAGGATAAGGATAGGTTAGTGGCAAGGCATAATTAGAGGAATAGTATGTGTATCTATCTATCTATCTATCTATCTATCTATCTATCTATCTATCTATCTGTCTATCTATCTATCTATCTATCTATAATGTTCACAGACTTGGCACTCCCAATTCATAAATAACTTGATCCGATGCCTTGTATCGTTTGTCATCAGGATATATATATATATATATATATATATATATATATTATATATATAATTATATATAATATGTATAATCAGGATATATATTATTAATTATATATATATAATTATATATATAGAGAGAGAGAGAGAGAGAGAGAGAGAGAGAGAGAGTAAAGATTTCCCCAGGGAGCTTGTCGTCCTTTGATATGTACAAGTTTACTAATACAATCTTAAGATTGACGTTTTATTGTTATTTAAAACATACAATTGGTAAAAACTGTTTGACAATTTGCCCAGGTTGATAATAAGATATATTTGTACAGACAATAGTTGTGTTGATATTATTCCATTTCAATCAAAAAACAGTAAATGTTCTTTCCTGAAGCAATGACAGAGACCCTGTCCTAAACCAACGCGTTTCGTCCTACAGACTTCATCAGGGGTACAGTATGGTCAAAGGATCAAAATTTGGACAAATATCTTTCGTGTCTTCAAAGGCAATATAATAATTTTTTTTAAAAATGGTATTGGACCAGATTTCATTGTATGGAATATCGATTGGAATTAGATATGACCCATTTGGTGACTATCTACTAAGTAAGGCCTGGTTCAGAAAATTAATTTCAAACCATATTGGTAAAATCAAGCGCATGAAGCAGCTAATCACTGGATTACAATCAAGCGGAGTTTGAATAGGGCTAAACTCTTGAGATAGTGCCTCTCTCCAGTCAGTAACACTCTGAGCTGCTATATATATATATATATATATAAAATCAGGAAATATATATATATATATATCAAAGCATATAGCACGGCACTCCCTGAGTCCTCAGCTGGGGTTGAAGCAGGATGAAATAGCCGGTGCCTTCCAGTGGTTACAGCAGACGCTGTGTCCAATAATAGATCCGGAATAACGGCGGCACTCACGGCATACAATGAAGAGGCAGACGCAGGTCTGATATCAACGTTTCAATGTTTAGTAGATTTTTTTATCCTGACGAAAATGTTTTACTAAACATTGAAACGTTGATATCAGACCTGCGTCTGCCTCTTCATTGTATGCCGTGAGTGCCGCCGTTATTCAGGATCTATATATATATATATATATATATATATATATATATATTTTACTTGGGGCTTAGGGACACTTTTGCAATTTTATCCATTACACCAGGTCTTATGTGAATGATTATGTTTTGTCATTAGAGGGCTTCATTTTATTAAAGTGCAATATAAATAAAGGGTAACAGATAAATACACTCCAAATTAGATCATGAATAGCTATCTATATGTGGTCCTTAATCTGATTAAAAGTACTGTTCTACAGTTGTTTTGTTGCTTTTGTTTTCACTGTTTGATGTTTTTATAAACCATTTAATTTATATAGGAGCTAGAATTTGTTTAAGATCTGTGCAGGAGGATAAATGAAAATAGGTGAGGACAGCACTGTAATTTATAGTATTTCTATCCTGTGCATACCGGCCAATACCAGCAGAAATTATAGTAAGATTTGGCTTCTAACCCATTTAGTAGTAGGAGTAAAATAAATATAAAGTGTAACATTTATATCAATAGGATAAATTGAGTTGTTACATTATCTGAATAGTTACTGGCAGTAACCTATATAATTGATTTCACAGTCTTTGTAAATCTTATGCATTTTTTTTTCAGTTTGTCTTGGCAAGTCTAACAATTTTTAACCTCAAACACCTGGAGTCCACGAGTCATTTTGTGAACTCTACATAGGAGAAATGTTTCTGGAAACGCTTGTTTGGAATAGGAGTATGTCCATGCTGAATTATACGTTTCAGGGCTCTGCTCAAGGATAATCCAGTCTTCGGTTGGATCATTTGTATTGCTTAAAACAGCTTTTCAGCTCAAGGTTGAGTTGGACAGGGTTAGTCTGAGCTGTATGCATTTCAATATAAATAAGCAGTCAGATGTAAGCTTGCGTTACTAGTATGCCACACTGTTACATTTTAGGGCATATTCAGACATTGGGAAAGAGCCATAAAATCCATGTGTTAGTAATAGTAGAGATTGGGGTTGATGCACTATTGGGAGTAAAATTGAGTGAGTTGCTCAGAATAACTTTTCTTGCTAAAAAGCATATTTGTGCACATATGATACACAATAGTTGCATTTGCCTTTGCCTAGGCAGTATATGTGGCTATTTTATGGCGTCCTTATCATTAGTGGATACTTAAGCAGGTGCCTAAACTATAACTGGCACAGCGGGTTATTCAGAGTTGGTCGCAGATTTTAGAAAAAAAGCAAAATCACTTGCCTGGGGTCTGCTCAGCACAGGGTAAGGCCACCCAGCGTGTGTGGCGCTGCCCCGCGATGCAATCTCAATTTAATTGTGATTGCATTATAAAAACCTCAAATAGAAGGCCTGGTACCAGGCAACACTGCCATGTTTCTGAACGCAGGAAATGCAAGCGACATCATCGGCCAGCCCCGAAAATGGCCATGATATGCCTGCATTTCCTGGTGCGCTCCCCACCAATGCCGCTTCGCTGCCTCTGAATGAACGCCGCCTGTCAATCAAGATGCGATCACATCCGCATTATGATTGATTGCACATGCGCAGTTGGCCAAAAAGTGTCTGTTTGTGCGAGCGCAGTGGCTGAGTCCACCTCTGAATGAGGCCTACATTGCGACTCTCTGCAGGTCTGCATGGCCCGTACTGTTTTTAATTTTTCCCACCATATTTCTAACTCTTCAGGTGGTTCATCCTTCTTCTGAGCAAGCACTGGTGTGAGCTAAGAGTAGATGCAGGCAGTGGTGGAGCGAGCACCGTTGCAACCTTTTGGCCCTCCCCCACCTCAGACCCTGTAGCAGCTGCACCCCAGCAACGGTGGTTCTGCCACTGTCCATGATTGAGTGAAACAACCACTTCTCCAGTGTAAAAGTGAGCCACTACTGGCCAGTTGGCACAAATAAGTGTTATGTGTGAAATAGGAGAAAGGCAAGACTTTCAGAGCTGTAATGGTTTTCTACTTCATTTAGAAGAATAATGCTTCTTAAGTGTTTTAGGCAGCTTTTTCCTCCACTCCAAAGACTCTAGGCTTCAGAATGCTGTGATGTGTGAGCTACTCTATAGGGAATAACAGTGGCGCACCCAGGGGGGGTTTCCGAGCGTCCTCTGCAGCCTGCTGTCTTCCTGGTGGCACTTGTAAGTGCAATAAAAGTTTACTTTATTTTAATTATAGTACATATATATCCATGTGCATACATATATACACATGTATATACATGCATACATATAACACACACACACACACACACACACACACACACACACACACACACACACACACACACACACACACACACACACATGATATATATATATATATATATATATATGTGTATATATATATGTACTGTATGTGTGTGTATATATATATATATGTATGCATGTTTAATATGCTATGTATATGTATGTATGTATATATATATATATGTGTATATATATATATATATATATATATATATACACACACACACACACAGACAGACACACTAGTTTTACGGACCCAGCATATACTGGGTCACCTCAGTCCCCACCCCCGTGATTGGCTCCGCCCAGTTCTGGAAACCCCCCCATGCAAATCCTGCGTTTGCCACTGAATAATATGTTCTCTTTTTATAAGGCTTTAAAAATTGTGTTGTCACTTTTGAACCCACACTATATTAATTGCCTGTTGTTATACATTTAATACATATTAAAAAAGGAGTTAAACACATCTAGTTATATGTCTGTCTAGTCCTGGTCTGTATAAAAGAGATGCTCTGAAAACTATAACTGTGTAGGTGTTTGACCTGGGACCCAGCCTGAGCGTTCAAAATGGCGAGTGCGTCACTGAGACGCCATTTATTTTTATAAGACTATGAGCGCTAGGCAAATATATGTTTAGTGTATATATAACAGAATGTGTGTGTGTGTTTTTTTAAAAAAAATGATCAAGCATGCAGTTCAGTGATGAAACGGAGCGGGTTAACCCCCCGTGCGCCACACCAGAGGACTGTTACTGTATTAACTGAGGACAACATGCACCAATGTAGCTGGGAGCTTAGTCGTAGACTGCAGTATAAAGATGTCCTCCACTGGGTGCCAGACATTGTATGGAGGACAGTGCATGCTAAATGCTGGGGAACAGGGGAGTAGCCCCTAGTACAGCCAGCAAGCTAAGGTTTTATGGGGCATATGCACTGAGCCTTGGAGAGTGATAAAGAAGTCCCAGAGTATAGGGGACCTGTATGCATATATATTTAAGACCAGGAGAAGGTAAGGACCTGTGCTGCAGCGCTGAACTAGCAATGGCCCTCATTCCGAGTTGTTCGCTCGGTATTTTTCATCGCATCGCAGTGAAAATCCGCTTAGTACGCATGCGCAATGTTCGCACTGCGACTGCGCCAAGTAACTTTACTATGAAGAAAGTATTTTTACTCACGGCTTTTTCTTCGCTCCGGCGATCGTAATGTGATTGACAGGAAATGGGTGTTACTGGGCGGAAACACGGCGTTTCAGGGGCGTGTGGCTGAAAACGCTACCGTTTCCGGAAAAAACGCAGGAGTGGCCGGAGAAACGGTGGGAGTGCCTGGGCGAATGCTGGGTGTGTTTGTGACGTCAACCAGGAACGACAAGCACTGAAATGATCGCACAGGCAGAGTAAGTCTGGAGCTACTCTGAAACTGCTAAGTAGTTAGTAATCGCAATATTGCGAATACATCGGTCGCAATTTTAAGAAGCTAAGATTCACTCCCAGTAGGCGGCGGCTTAGCGTGTGTAACTCTGCTAAATTCGCCTTGCGACCGATCAACTCGGAATGAGGGCCAATGTCCAGTACTGTGCACCGGATGCAGCTTGTAGAAACATGCTACGGCTCTTTATTGTGTTTGAATGTAATATTAAATACATGGTGCACTACAGCCAAGAAGGTCTGATCCCAGGCTGCAGTGCAAGGGAAAGGCCTGGTACAAGACACAGGTATGTTTAAATGCAGTATATAGCAATGTCATAAACATCTTCTTGCGTCAAGAAAATGCTTGTATCCTACTCTTCTGAAAGTTGCGGGAGACTCCCGATTGTTTAGGTAGTTCTCCACACCCCTGGAAGAGTAGCCGTATCTCCTGCATCCGGCCTGCTTTCTAGTGGACAACATGCCAAGGTCGCTCCAGACAGTGCTCTACTTCCTGGTGCCAGTGGCCCTGCTCCTTGCAAAGACATCCATTGTGCCACGTGTTTGAGAGGCAGTGCCAGGGCTGGCGGTGGGCATAGGCGACTTAGGCACTTGCCTAGGGCGACCTGGCTCCAGATGGAGCACCCAAGGGCAGAGCAAGAGCAGCAGCACTGTGTTGAAATGTGTCACGCTGGGGACAAATCTGCAGCCGGCACTAGTACCAGCGGCAACAGAGGATCTGCTGCAGATTTTTACATTATGCGCTGGCTGCTCACGGACCAGCAGCCAACAGGAGTGGTCGCGGTGAGCCAATCTTGGCTCACTACATCCAGGGCCTGATCAACCAATAGGCTGATCAGGCTGCAGCCGGGAGCGCTGGGTCCTGGGGGGGCCAGGGCCCGTCGCCCGTGGACTCGCGGTACTCACCACAAAAAGTCTAGCCCTTGCTGGTTTTGTTCCCAGAGGAGCACTGCAGGTGCGGTGAATGTCATGTGCATCATGATGTCACATGCCATACCCACTCGTGCTATCATCGATTGATAACGTCGATGGTGGGAAACCATCTGTAAGGGGACTATTGATGGTTTTGATCATCGATGGTCACCCTTACGTTAATATTGATTTAGGCATGGGCCAATCAGGGCCTGGGGGTGTGGCTTTATGTGTGCTGGGGGCGGAGCTATGATAAAAACAAATAAAAATGTGATAACTCTTTAACATCGATGGCGGGAAACCATTTGGTTCTCCCCATCGATGGTCAAAGTAGTCAACATCGGTCATAGACCATCGATGATTTTGAATAATGGTCGATGGCCATCCCTATCTTGGCTTTCAGTTCTATTCACCAGTGAAAGAGTTGTGGATTTTGTCTTGAGGGGTTAATTAATGCTGCTCGGGTCAGCCAGCAGCCCTGATGCTTAGTAGCAGAAGAAATGATTTTTTCTAAAAAAAAAAGAAAAAAAAGAATCTGCGCGGTCCATAAGTTACGCAGACAGCTGAAATGAAAAGCATCTGTGTTTCCTTATGCTCTGTTCTCAATCTCTGCTCATTGTTTGAGAATCTGACCTTCTTACATGGATTAGGCTTTATTCAGAGAAAAATAAATGGAGAGGGGGCTGAGGACTAAATGTAGAGTTACCTTGTCCATTCTTTCCAGTTACAGGCACATGATAAAAAACCAAATGGGAGGTTTGTACTTACAATAGACAGCAACTTCTAATGCCCGTGCACCAAACTATATAATAATAATAATAATAATAATAATAATAATAATAATAATAATACTACTACTACTACTACTAATAATAATAATAATAATAATAATCCATTTTATATCATACCAATCATATTAATCAGTGTAAAGAGACCAAAAGGCCTGTTTATTAAAGTATTAAAGCCTTTTTACAGTCAATTCTCAGAAAGCTGCAGGATTTGTAGGAATTCCACTATACTGTATTAAAGTATGTGATTCTCTGATACTCTATACAGTATGCTGCGGTCCCCCTGTTTTCAGTCACTGGAGTGGCTTTCTAGGTGTAGTATGAGTAATTGACATTCAGAACGTGGTTATACTGGTTTTGACAGGGCCGGAGAGAGCTTTCCCGGGCCCCGGTAATGATGAGGCGAGGCCTAATCATGGAGGTGTGGCTAGCCAAGCCCCCTTTAAAAAAAAAAATCCAAAAAGTACTGTTTATGCCCCAGCACAGGGGGGTGCTGTGCATGCCTCAGCCAGGGGCATATCCAGGAGATGGTGTGGTCAGTGTCATCGCTTACCCCCCACAGGCAGAGGACACAGCTGCACCCAGTGGCAGTAGCCTCCCTGGAGCCACCACAGCCCAGCACACCGCAGCATGTTCTGGGCTGGGGAGAGAGGCTGCTGCTGGCTGACTGGTAAGGGTGGAAGGGGGAGGGGGGGGGGGGTCGCGCGGACCTGGGCCCCTCCAACAAGCCTGAGCCCATGTACTTAATACCCGCCCCTCTTGGCACCACTACATTCTGTAGACATACATTTAGGTGACATGGGGGTCATTCCGAGTTGTTCGCTCGTTATTTTTTTCTCGCAACGGAGCGAATAGTCGCTAATGCGCATGCGCAATGTCCGCAGTGCGACTGCGCCAAGTAAATTTGCTATGCAGTTAGGAATTTTACTCACGGCATTACGAGGTTTTTTCTTCGTTCTGGTGATCGGAGTGTGATTGACAGGAAGTGGGTGTTTCTGGGCGGAAACTGGCCGTTTTATGGGTGTGTGTGAAAAAACGCTGCCGTTTCTGGGAAAAACGCGGGAGTGGCTGGAGAAACGGAGGAGTGTCTGGGCGAACGCTGGGTGTGTTTGTGACGTCAAACCAGGAACGACAATCACTGAACTGATCGTAGATGCCGAGTAAGTGTGGAGCTACTCAGAAACCGCTAAGAAGTGTCTATTCGCAATTCTGCTAATCTTTCGTTCGCAATTTTGATAAGCTAAGATTCACTCCCAGTAGGCGGCGGCTTAGCGTGTGCAAAGCTGCTAAAAGCAGCTTGCGAGCGAACAACTCGGAATGACCCCCATGGTTAGAATGTTGATGTATGTTTTTTTTTTTGCGCATTGTAACCGAACTATAACCCTAACCCTAAAAATGAACAACGCGAGGGATATGGGGCCCATTTAAGCCCCAAGCTGTCCCTGGCTGACTGTATAAAAAACACCTATCTGCACTTTGTGTACACACATGTACCATATATGTGATCTGTTTGCAATGACACAATGCAGCCTATGTACGTTCTATATTTTCATGGCTAATTTGTTATCCCTGACTACTGCTGCTTATTCATAGAGAATACTCATGTGCAGAACTATAGTGGTGCAAGCGGTACCACTGCTATGGGGCCCAGAGGCTTAGGGGGCCTGCACCCAGGTTATAAATTGTCATAACAATTTGCTAGATTTGCCTGCTAAGCAATCGGATCTAATCCATTGCCCAGCCTGACTTGTGTCACATTACATTTTCAGTGAGAGGTGTGTAATAGATGTTATAATGGTAAGGGGGCGCTGTTATGTGGCATAATATGAACTGGAAGGCAATGTAATGTGTCACAATCTGAGCTGCTCATTGTAATGTGTAGGGCACTATCATGTTACATAATAAGAACTGAGGCACTGTAATGTGGCACAGTATGAAATGGCGGCAATATAGTGTGGCATAATATGAAGTAGGGCACTGTAACATGGCATAATTTCACCTGGAGTGCACTCTAATGTTGCACAGCATGAACATGGGGCTCTGTAATGTGGCATAATTTGAGCTGGGGATACTGTGGGGCATAATGTGTAAAGGCAGCCCTACGATGTGACATCATGTAAACTAGGAAACTACTATGCTTCAGAAAATTAAGTAGGGCACTACTACGGGGCATAACATTAATAGCTGCTGCAGAGTGGTGTCTCTCTTAAAGCATAGGGACAGGGGCCCCTTTTAAAATGTTTCTATGGGGCCCACTAACTCCTGGCTATACCCCTGGAACTACTGTTTAGGGCACAACACCTAAATGGCTTATGGGCCTAATTCAAGGTTGATTGCAAATGCAAAATCTTTCTCTAATGGGCAAAACCATGTGCGCTGCAGGTGGGGCAGATATAACCTGTGCAGAGAGTTAGATTTGGGTAGGGTGTGTTTAAACTGTGTTATGAATTGCAGACAGTAATTACCCTGCACAAAAACAATATAACCCAACCAAATCTAACTCTATCTGCACCCCCCCCCCCCTTCCCCCCCTACAGTGCACATGGTTTTGCCCATTTGAGGAAGATTTTGCTTCTGCAATCAACCCTGAATTAGGACCTATGGGCCTAATTCAGAGTTGATCGCAGCAGCAAATTTGTTGGCAGTTGGGCAAAACCATGTGCACTGCAGGGGGGGGGGGGCGCAGATGTAACATGTGCAGAGAGAGTTAGACTTGGGTGGGTTATTTTGTTTCTTTGTAGGTACTTGGTTTTTAAGAACTACTTGCCTTTTGAGCAGCAAAAATAATCGAGAGAGAGAGACATAAACATGTGTGGGGTTCGCAATAATGAAGTTAAGCCAAATTGAGTTCCAATACACAAGGCCGTGTCACTGTACAGCTGGCTCTGCAATTAATGACCGCCCTGATGAGTTTTTCTCTCGTAGGTTGTCCTGATGGAAAGAAGCTGGAATTCATCACGAGTTTACTGGACGCTCTGACCACAGACATGGTGCAGGCAATCAACTCTGCATTCCCAGCAGCAGGCGGCAGGTCAGTAATTAAGTTCAAGCTGGGCTACGGGTTCACAGGTGCACTGCTACCAAAGGCACAAAATATCCCTGATATATTAAAACATAAATTATATTCAGCTAAACTTAACAGCCACCTTTAATAACACCTTGACATAAGACCTTCTCTAAGTCTGCTTAACTTGCCTGAGTCATGCTGCTTTTATGGTGCGGCATCCTAAGATGATCTGTAGGCAGCGTGTTGTGGTCACATTTATCGTGAAGAATTCCCAAGAATTTTAGTTTTATGGCATTTAAGGGAAACTAAAAGGCAGGGCACTTTAAGTGTGTGTCTGCCATTCCCCTTAGGCTGGAAATGGTAACCACACAGATCTGCACACTGGGGGTAATTCCAAGTTGATCGCAGCAGGATTTTTGTTTGCAGTTGGGCAAAACCATGGGCACTGCAGGGGAGGCAGATTTAACATGTGCAGAGAGAGTTAGATTTGGGTGTGGTGTGTTCAATCTGCAATCTAATTTGCAGTGTAAAAATAAAGCAGCCAGTATTTACCCTGCACAGAAATAAAATAACCCACCCAAATCTAACTCTCTCTGCACATGTTACATCTGCCCCCCCTGCAGTGCACATGGTTTTGCCCAACTGCTAAAAAATGTCCTGCTGCGATCAACTTGGAATTACCCCCACTGTGTCAGTGCTATGTCAGTGATCCTCAATATTCAATAGGAATAAAGAAATATTAACCCTCTTGACAGCAGAAATTTGCTCCCTGCGAATCCTGTCACCGCACTTCTCAGGGTATTTTTTGTGAAAGATACCTTGAGCGTGTGGCCATGCATGTGCCATCCGCTGCCCTCCACTGGTAATCTGTGATTCGGTAAGGGCAGCCGGTCATCTCATCCTGTACTCCTGCTGTGACCCCCGGTTTAGTGAAGTGAAATGCCAGATTCACAGCATCTGTGTTCACTTTACTGCATCGGGGGTCACAGCAGGAGCACAGCGATCAGCTGACCGGCTGCCCTCATTGGATCACTGATCACCAGTTCCTGGGTCCAGGCAAGTGTTACTTTTTTTTTTCAATGATCAGGCTGTGGTTGATCAGACAAACATGGCTGATCACAGGGGCTGGATCCGAGCTAAGCCTTCCCTGTCAGCAGGCATCTGAGATAGAGTAGGGGAACAGGAGGGAAGCCTGAACATTGCTATCTGAAGACAGCGTTATTATCACAGGGCTCCCCACTGTATTGTTTTCACAATATAACTTTTGTAAATTCGGTCAGATCACATTTCCCATTACAAATTTGGGAAATGCGATCTGATTACTAAAAACAAAATGCAAATTTAAGGGCTTAAAGGAAAATTTAGCAAATTCTCCTCCAATTGTACATTTAGGTGATACTAAAATAATGTGAAAAGGGTGTTAGAGAAAATAATATTGATAAATAGGCCCATTAAAATTTGCAGGTATCCCCCGAAAACGTCTGTTTCCGGGGAATATCATGCAAATCTTATATGATAAATATGTTCCTTAAAGGACTGTTCTGCTCTGTGCTGTAAAAGAAGAGGGTCTTGTGTGCGCATGCGTGTAAACGTGATATAATACACCAATCCTATGTCAATCCTAAAGATTATCACAGGCTCTCTGATCGTCCTTCCCTATAATGAATTGCTTGCAATGATCACACATTCCTATCATTACATAATATCAGCTTTGCACTTAAGGAGAGTGGTTGTTTCCGCCTCTATCAGAAAATGCTGTTTGCTGGTTTTTCCAGCAGTTGACCAGGAGAGATTTTGAAACTTGTCCAGTTAGGACAGTGTTTGGGGCAAATGTATTAAATCTTGGAGAGTGATAAAGTAGAGAGAGATAAAGTACCAACCAATCCGCTCCTAACTGCCACGTTACAGGTTGTGTTTGAAAAATGACAGTTATAAACTAATTGGCTGGTCCATTGGGGGTAATTCAGACCTGATCGCAGAGCTGCATTTTTTGCTGCCCTGCGATCAGATAGTCGCCGCCTACAGGGGGAGGGGAAAATGCTGTGCAGGTGTGCGTTCGCTTCATGAGCAGAGCTGCACAAACGTCAGTGTGTACAGTCTCTGCTCAGCCTAGGACTTACTCTTCCAGTGCGATTGTTTGCTGGTGATCGGGGCCGGAGCTGACGTTAGACACACTCCCTCACAACGCCTGGTCCCTCCTAAGTTTTTCCGGACACTCCTGTAAAACGGTCAGTTGCCACCCACAATCGGCCTCTTCCTATCAATCACCTTGCGATCGCTTTTTTCGCACCATCCCATCGCTAGGCACCCATGCCCGGTGCAGTCGTCCGACGTGCTGGCGCATTGCGGTGCATATGCATGCGCAGTTCAGATCTGATTGTCCGCTGTGCGAAAACGCACAGCAGCGATCAGGTCTGAATTACCCCCCATTATCTCTCTCCACTTTATCATTCTCCAAGGCTTTAGTACATCTGCCCCATATGTGATTAGCTGCAGGTGTCTCACTACAGAAGGAAAGTTGCTCACCAAAGCACTGAATAAATCTCTATCAAATCTGTTGTGGGCGATTGGCAATCAGCATTTACAGCAAGCTATGGGTACAATCTATTTAGTTATAGGAGTAACCAGATTTTTGGGTCATTTAAAAAGTAGAATCTAGTCAGGACCGGTTCTAGCCCTTGTAGCGCCCTGGGTGAAAATAGGGGCGTGGCTTCATAAAGGGGTGTGGTCAATGTGCCCCAGTAGTATTGCCTCCGTTTGTGGCCCCAGTAGTATTGCCCCCGTTTGTGGCACCAGTAGTATTGCCCCCGTTTGTGCCCCCAGTAGTATTGCCCCCGTTTGTGGCCCCAGTAGTATTGCCCCCGTTTGTGGCCCCAGGAGTATTGCCCCCATTTGTGGCCCCAGTAGTATTGCCCCCATTTGTGGCCCCAGTAGTATTGCCCCCATTTGTGCAGCTTTAAAAAAAAAATGTAATACTTACCATCCCCGCTCCTGATGCCCGACCGCTGCTGCCCCCCATCCCTGGCTGCTGGCGCCGCTCCTCTGATCTATGGGAGAGACGTCATGACGTCTCTCCCATAGCACCGCATAGACACTAGAGGTCAATCATGACCCCTAGTGTCTAAGTGCCACTCCCACAATGCAGTGCGGTGCGCGATGACTTCATCGCACACCGCACAGCAGTACCGGCACCGGGGCGGGGGGCACCACCAGTAGCGGATCTTGCCACGGCAGCGGCGCCCTCCGGAAGGCGGCGCCCCGGGCAAAAATCCTGTGTGCCTGTAGCAAGATCCGCTACTGAATCTAGTAGGAACTGACATTACATAATGCAAAAAACATTTGAGCCCATAACTCTGATAGACATAACCAGTGGCGGCTCTAGAGGCGGGGCTGCAGCGCATCTAAAATTCAAATAGGGGAGCCACCAACTGCCAGTGAGTCTCAGGCGGTGATGTTTGACAGCGCTTGTAGTGGCAGTTGGTGCGGCTCCCCCATTAGAATTATGGACTGCGTTGCACCGCAGCCCCACCTCTGGAGCCGCCACCGGACATAAACCATCCCTAGTTACAGTAACCACTCCGTCCTCAGGTTACTAATTCCTGGTAACTTTGTGTTCTAGGTTCTCAGAACCAGATCCCAACCACACACTGGAGGAACGTGTAGTTCTTTGGTATTTCAACCAACTTGACAGCAACGGCAGTGAGGATATCAATAAGAAAGAGATGAAACCTTTCAAGAGATATGTAAAGAAGAAAGCCAAACCTAAGAAATGTGGCAGAAAATTTACTGACTACTGTGACCTAAACAAGGACAAATCCATCTCACTCACAGAACTGAAAGGCTGTCTAGGTGTCCGTAAAGATCCAGGTACTGTATTAGACCCTTTCATTTCAGGTCATTCTGTTGGTAGACGTCTGCACCAGAAACAAGTCATGGTAACTTTGTACAGGATACTAAAGCGATGTGCAGGACTATCCTGTCCCCATTTTTGCCGTCCTGCCCCTGCAAGGGGCAGAAAATACTAAGATCACAATTTAATGTGTCCTCCTACGCCTAGCCTCAATATGCCATATGGCACAAGATGCCCAGGCCTGACTGAGACGCTCTGAGAGGTGTAGTGTACCATCTTTTTCTTTTAATTTTGCATCCTATTCGCATCATAGGTGCAGCAAAACACTACAGACACTAGGCAGATGATGCACAATGGAACTTGGTGTGAGAAAGGCCATGGCCGTTGCACCATAGCATTTTGTATCCAGAGTAAGACTCAGTAGCACACAGATGTGCAAATGTCACACATCAAACTGATCAGTGTAAACAAGCAAAGTCATTTTGTTGCTTCCAGTTGTTTTATTTGTGCGCAGGGCTAGGGGGAACTGCTGGGACTTGTGTGTCAGGCACAGACAGAGAAGGGGGCCCGCACCTGACCAGTCAGTGAAGAAGGTGCTGCAAGGCCCGTGAGTAGATGTGGATGTGGTGGCAATAGGGGGTGGGTTGGCAAGTACCTGAAAAAGCACTGAGATTAGGTAGGGGTTTGGCGCGTGTCAGGAACAGCACTGCGTTGGGAACAGCACTGACATTCAGCTATGGCGGGACTTGTTTAAAAGAGGAGCAGCCGCAGCTGCAGAAGGTGAGTCTTTTTGGTCTGAGTCTGAAGGTGTTGGGGGGACGGGGGCAGCTGGCTGGCTGGAGTGACACAATGTGGGGGGGGGGGGGGGGCATATAAGTGGGGCAGACTAGAGTAACACATGAGAGGTGGGCAGGCACATGGGGGAGGTTTGGTTGGAGGGGCATATTTGGGGGGGGGGGGGCTGGCTTGAGGGACACATGTATTGGGGCAGTGGAGAGGGCTACTATTTTGTCAATTCCAGGCTCCACAATTTCTGATGGCAGCCCTGTTTGTGGAAATAAGATGTTCAGTGTGGTGAGTCACCCAGGACTTGACCCAAGATGGGCTGAAGCCAAGGTGTATGAGGACGCATCTGTACCAGCAGGTCCCTGGTTTCCCTTATAACGCCTGATTTGTCATCAAGCAATGAATCAGGAAAGATTGGGAATGAGCGAGATTATTTACCACTGATATTGTGAATGGTCTCCTGAAGCATACAGTCTGAATGCTAGCATTAGAATGTCAACATGGCCATAAGGTCAACAGGAAAAGTGTCATCATTCACAAATGTCGACATGTTCATAATGTCGATATTTAACATGTTGACACCAGAATGTGGACAGTACATTTTTCTATTATTTTTAGGATTAGGCCAGTGGTTCCCAAACTCGGTGTCCAAGGCACCTAGGTCCAAATGTAACAGAGTGAGAGTTTCAGAAAGTGAGAGATTCGGTAAGGTTTTGGAGTTTTTTTTTAAAGTGGCAATCATTTACACTGCAAAACCAGGTGGATCTTGCTGTGTAAATGATTGCCACTTTAAAAAAAACTGCAAAACCTTACCAAATCTCTCACTTTCTGAAACTCTCTATTACATTTGGCCCATTGTCTTATAACCTCATCCTATAACAGTCCAGGTTTTAAGGTTATTCATACTTGAGCACGTGACTTAATTAGTACCTCATTCATTTTGACTAAACCATCTGTGCACAACCATGGATATCCTTAAAACCTGGACTGTACATACATACATACATACATACATACATACATACATACATACATACATATCACACCCATACTATTTTACATCTGTGTCTAATTAGCCATCTGTCTGTAACAGCCCAGGAGCACCCAACACATTTTAATACAGTTTTTCGAGTGTGCGTCTAAATCTGTACTGCAACTCCAGTACGAACAACAACATTGGGATTTCTGTGCAGTGCCTACTCAGATGCATGTGCAGGCAAAAAACACCACACAAGAAAAAAAGCAAAAAAAAAAAAAAAAAGCACATTGGTCTCTAAAGGAAAAATAAAACACATTTGTCCCCACAGGAAAAATAAAACACATTAGCCCCCTCAGGAAAAATAAAACACATTGGCTCCAACATGAAAAAAGGAAACACATTGGCCCTCTACAGAAAAAAACCCCATACACATTGTCCCCGATAGGAAAAGACAAACACATTGGCCCCAAACAGAAAAAAAGAAAAACACATTAGCTCCCACTCATAAAAATATAACATACATTGGCGCAGATGTATTAAGCCTGGAGACGGCATAAGGAAGTGATAAACCAGTGATAAGTGCAAGGTGATAAACGCACCAGCCAGTTAGCTCCTAACTGTCAATTTGCATATTGGAGCTGATTGGCAGCTACGTTATCACCTTGCACTTATCACTGCTTTATCACTTCCTTATGCCGTCTCCAGGTTAATACATCTGCCCCATTGGCCTCTACAGGAAAAAACACATCTGCCTTCACATTGTATGCCTCCCTTACCCCCTCCACACACAGAAGACTAACCTGTAAGATACTGCAGGGTAAATCGGACAGCCTCTGGCCCCCAAGCCAAAGTCAGAGGTGACTGCAGGGTTTCTGGCTGATCCATCTCCCGGCTAACAGCACCTGGAAGTGACTACTAGCTGGGCCAAATGACAGCTTCTGGAAACCCATAAGCAGGGATTGGGTGAGGAGAGTGCCAGACGCTGAGGCAAGCCACTGCTGAGGGGATCAAGGGACTGACCCAGTTGTTGGCACAATGTGGTGAGCACTTGGCAGTTACAGATTTCAGGAGTGGCTGGTTCTGCCCTCAGGTCATCCTGTGCTCTGTACATGGCACCAGCTGCAGCACCCCTAGTTACTTCCCTGCATCATATGATAATAACACTGGAAAGAGATAACATTTATTTTATTTCACTTTAACACCTATTAACTATTTACACTATTTGTATGCTATGTTTTAATTTACAGTAAATATATTGTATCTCTGGAGGACTTTACCGTACCAAATTGTTATATAAGTTATTTAATAATTCGTCATATAGGAATACTGTTTCTTTTTTTGTTTTACCTTTGCTCTTTGAAAGATTTTTCTCTTAAGTGGCTTAAACTTAAGGAGGGAAATTTACTAAGTGAGGGTACGGTATTAGCACATAGGCCCTGATTCATATTTGTACACAAACCCAATGGTTTGAGGATGTGCAGAACTGGTCTTACAGAGTCACGTACAGCCCCCCCCCCCCCCCCCCCTCCGCCAGCTACTGCATGTTTGATATGCTGTGGTGTTTTATCGCGATATAAAAGGTCGATGGTCATTATTGGGCTATCCGGTTATAGCCCGTTTTTTGTCATGCAGCAAATACCCTGTATCGCACAAAGGGGGTAATTTCCGAGTTGATCGCTAGCTGCTTTCGGTCGCTGCGCAGCGATCAGGCAAAAAATCAGCACTTCTGCGCATGCGGCGCAATGCACATGCGCGTCGTACTATTACAACGAACGATGTAGTTTCACACAAGGTCTAGCGAAGCTTTTCAGTCGCACTGCTGGCCGCAGAGTGATTGACAGGAAGAGGGCGTTTCTGGGTGTCAACTGACAGTTTTCAGGGACTGTTCGGAAAAACGCAGGCGTGCCAGGAAAAACGCAGGTGTGGCTGGGTGAATGCAGGGCGTGTTCATGACGTCAAAACAGGAACCGAATAGTCTGAAGTGATCGCAAGCGCTGAGTAGGTCTGAAGCTACTCTGAAACTGCACAAAAAAAGTTTGCCGCCGCTCTGTGATCCTTTCGTTCGCACTTCTGCTAAGCTAACAAACACTCCCATTGGGAGGCGGCATAGCGTTTGCACGGCTGCTAAAAACTGCTAGCGAGCGATCAACTCGGAATGACCCCCAAAAACACATAGGTTCTGCAAAAAGCCATGGTGCTATGTGTTTTAGCAGCAGCGATTGCTGCCTTTTAGCATACTTATTAGTCATTGGGTTTTCGCCTGCCTCAAACCCGATAAGTGCCGGCATTGGGGCTAATAGGATCACCCTGGGCGAATCAATTAGCCACGGTAAATTAATGCGCATAGAATGCAAGATACAATGCCCCACATTTATCAAGCCTTGGAGAGTGATAAATTGCACGGTGATAACGTACCAGCCAATCAGCTCCTAACCAGTGGGCAAGTAGAAAAAAAATCTTAGTGGTATTGTGTGCGCGCGTGGCCACATGCCACAAGGGGCGTGGTCAATGGAAATGGGGCGTGTCAAAATTACACGCCCCCATTTCTTGTCACTCTGAGAACCATCATTTCCATTCCATATGCACCTTACCTATATGGTGGTTTCTCACAATGGGGAACCTCTGAAGAAATGTATCCTCCCTGGTCAGGCAGCGTCTTCAGTCAGTATTCACTATTCACGTAGAAAATCACATGGTGTGGAATAGGGTGACCAATCCTGGGCTCGGGATCGGTGGGATCCTGGGATTATTGGCCAAAATTACCGGAATTTAAATCCTGGGATTGGAGGTTCCAATCCCGGGATTTTGGGATTGACCTGCGCATGCACTGTTTCTTTTCTGACGGGCAGCGCTGAGCACTTAGCAGCTTAAAAAAAAATCCCTGATAACTCAGAGGTTAACGGGTCCCGCAAACCTGTTAACACAGAAATCCCATGTGAACCCCCAGTAACTCCTGTTAACGCCCGTTAACATATGATGCGTTAAAGCCTAGGCTACCTCGATTAATTATCCACAGTAATGTACTGCAGTCAATTGATTCTCCCCCTTATTTAGTGTAGTCAAGGGTGTAGCTACCATAGGTGCAGGGAGTGCAGCTGCTATGGGGCCCAGAGCTGAGAGGGTCCCACCATTCCTGTCACAGTTACATGTGTTATATACATTTTTCGCCATTAGGGGGTACGTAGGGGTCCTTTCAAACTTTTTCCTTGGGGCCTGCAATATATCTAGATATGACCCTGGACCTGCTCATTGTAGTGTGCTATAAAATCAACTGGAGGGCATTTTAATGTTATATAATATGAACCGGAGCACTGAAATGAGGCACAATATGAATCACTATATATCATAATGTGAATTGGGGGTACTGTGCGGCATAATGTGTACTGGCAGCTCTGAAATGTGACATAGGGTGAACCTAAGCAATTCATAAAAGAAACTAGGGCACTAAATAAGGCTCTACTATGGTTCAGAAAATGAACTAGGGCACTATTATAGCGAATAAAATTAACAACTGCTGCAGAGAAGGGTCTCTCTAGAAGCATTGGGACGGGGAACCCTTCAAAATGTTGCGATGGGACCCACAAAGTTCTGGCTATGCCCCTGAGTGCAGTCTGCTACTTTTTACATTTTTTAATTATTCTGGTGTTCAATTAAATATTTTATTATTCTCATATGCGCATATATCTTTCTTATTTTCTTTATATTTCTTTATTTTCTTGTTATTTGAATACATTCAACACACATTTTATATATTACATTTTTAGTTCTAAATATATATTTTTTCCATTTGAGCTCCCTTCTTGTTTTGTCTTTTGTTACGTCACTCATAAAGGGACCAGCACCCCCTGTTGGGTAGCAGCATTTGTGTGAGTCTGTGATTAGAAGCGCCTGGTTTCATTTTTTCTATTTTTCTATGTTAGCGAGCATGGCATGGGTTAATGTAGTCATAATTATATCAGTAATAGAAAACAGAGCTAATCCCTCACAAACAATATGTAGCTGGGGAGGTTAACATTATGTTACGTTAACAATGCACATACTTGTGTTATCACAACCTTCAACAAATCAGTATTACCACATGTGAATGCATAAAGGATAAGCATGCAGTCATGGCTTGCTGTGCAACAACCACATTGCTACAATTACCTGTAGACAAGCCCGTCGAAGCATGATCTTTCAGTCATAACCAGGGCTGCCATCAGAAATGATGGGGCCCGGGACTGACAAACTTGGAAGCCCCCCCCCCCCGACCCGTAGCTCCCCCAAATCTTACCAGAGGGGTCCCGGGTGGCAGCAGTGAGGATCGCGGGTACAGGCCAGCTGCCTGTGCGATGCGCACCAGAAGGACAGGCAGCCACAGAGGCACACAGAGCAGAAGTGTGTATTCTTTCTATTGAGCCGGCCGCGAGCCAATCGGAGCTCATGGACCGGCAGCTCCTGATTGGCTGCCGGTCCGTGTGCTCCGATTGGCTCACGGCCGGCTAAATAGAGTCCTCACCGTCCCCCCTTGATGGCGGGCCTGGTCATAACTATAGTGAGGGTACATACAATATCTCGGCAGATGGGATGTCACTATACCAACAGCGGCTTCCCATCTGCCGGAATGCCGGCAGCAAATCCCCTCACGGGATTGCTGCGCTCTCCACGTATCGGGTCCGGTGGCTCACTGTGCTCCCCACAGGTTCTGTTCCCACTTGGGCGTGGATCCACCAACCGAGGGGGAATACTGGGCGGGTGTCGGGATTCCGGCTTTCGATATATCACCAGGTGTTGGGATTGCGGCATCGGTCTCCAGAACGCCGGGATCCCGACAGCCGGTAAACTGACTGCATCCCCTTTCATCACATGCAGCAGTGGTTCCCAAGCTGGGTGTCGTAGCCTCGGGGGAACTTGCAGGGGTGTCCTGGGTTGGTGGTCCAGGACCAATTAAAATTATTTCTGGTCAATGTAATAGCAGTGCTTGTGGTTTCCCATCAGAAAATATGTGGACAAACAGGAGCAAATCCTGTCCCTCACCACATCACCCTAACCCTAAGGATGACATCTAAACACAATTTATTTTATTTTATATTTTTTCTACATTTCTGTATAACAAACTGTTGGCTTATGGGTGATGTGAAAAAAATTCTGATACTCTACAAAAGCCTGGGAACCACTGACAAACAGTGTTTTGCTGCCATCTAGTGATATTTTTAATAACTGCAATGTAGAACTATTGGTTCTCAAACTGGGATACTTATACCCCTGTGATAATCAGCGGTATATGAAAAATATCCTGTAACGACAGGGCAGGGTGGGACATCCAGCAGTGTCCTCTAGCCAAATGCGTCACAGCAGGGCCCTACGGACAAAATGCCAAATTGTATCCCTCTATTCCTGTAAAAGAAAACGTAAAGTATGTGGAGTACAGTTTTATTGACAATTTAATATTCTTGTATTATGTGAGAAATATATGTACAGTTCATTCTTGTTTTGTTTATTTTTTCTTTTTTTTATAAAATCCTGTGTTTCAGCCCTCTTATTGCTCTTACATGTTTACTAGCAATTATAGTAATTACATCTGTATTGCTCTGTATATGTTATAAAATGATATAAACATGCTGCCAGGAGGTACCTAGGTGGTAAATGATTGAGAACCACTATTCTAAAACATTACTATTGTTTTGCAGTGCATAATTTAGCCTATTCATTGTGCAGAGTTATATACTTTCTAAGGTTAATATTTTCTACTGGGCGATTCATCGTGCCCACCGGGCGCTCTGCACACCGTCGCAACGAGCTATGCCCCCTTAACCCCTGCATGTCCTTTGGGCGTGCAATATTTATATTATATGGAGTATTACCTTCAAGCATAATGTTGTTAGTGGTTAAATATTTTACGGGCGAAGGGCGTGCGATGGTCATGGGGGCGTAGGCCCTTGCGACGGTGTGAAGAGCGGACGCAGGGCACGTTGAATGACCTAGTGTGTTAATAATATGTTATGTGTACATAATTTAGGTATAAAGACAAAGACAATCTTAGGTAAATATCACATACACAATGTATGTGTTGGGAGATTATTTCTCATATATATATATATATATATATATATATATATACAGCCCCTTCTCCTATATAAAATTATATACACAGTGTGTGTGCCGGGGACTTATCCCTCATCACAGTATATGGTATTAGCCTCTTACCAGCTTCATTGTCCCCGCACACTGCACACTACAGACTCTCACTCTGCACCGGCACCAGAAACACCAACCACCATGTTCCTTCCTGGCCGTGCAAGGCATGCCTGGAGTTGTAGTCTCTCCACAGCACTGCCGTCACGGCGACGCGCACCCTCCGCAGTTTATTCCCGTGCAGGGGAAGGTGGGGCCGCTGCGCCCCCCGCTGTGTTCCCTGGAAGAAGTAGTCCGCAGCCGCCGCATCCCCCTTACGCTCGGCAGTGTCAAGAACTACAAGTCTCAGTCTCAGACACCCCGCGGCCTCTCGGCTGACTAAGAGCTGTGCGTCGGCTGCTGAGTGTTAACATGGCGACCGGGAGGCAGCCTTCAGCTGCGGCTGAGGCTGGGCTGTGAGTGGCTGAGAGACGCCGATTGTAGCAGAGTGGGCACGGAGGACGACCATCGTCACCCTCCCACCCGCTTCCCGCCTCCAGCAGCGGTACATGGCCTGACAGCTGACGGGGAGCCCAGCGTGGGTGTCCGGGCGTCCACCCGACAGGTGAGATCACCCCCCTTCCCTCCTCCTCTTCCTCCCCGATCCCGGACTGACAGACATTCCTCCGCAGCCACAGCAGCATGGCGGCCACCTGGGCAGTGGCAGAGCTCAGTGATACAGTGTATCATCCCGGGGTGACTGCTAATTGCCCCATTACCGGGGGGAGGGTGGGGGGCTGTCATCAGGGCACTGGTTGTCGCTCAGTGTAACTCTTACTATTAGTCAGCGTGTGTTTTATCTAGTCTCTCCTATCCAGATCTGTGACTCTATGACTCAGAGCTGCTAGCCACGCCCAGCCTGGTCTCTCCTATCCAGATCTGTGACTCTATGACTCAGAGCTGCTAGCCACGCCCAGCCTGGTCTCTCCTATCCAGATCTGTGACTCTATGACTCAGAGCTCCTAGCCATGCCCAGCGTTAGCAAATGAGTCATAGAGTCACGGATCTGGACAAATATATAGGAGACCCTCATTTTCCATTTTCAGAATCAGGAGTATAATTAAGGGCCACGTACCATTTGGCATTGTTTATTAAAGGGATTGTCTACTTTTCAGATACCACCACGGTAAAATAACAACTCTCTCTCATGCAGCAAATGGGGATCTCTCCCCAGGTGCCATACCAGTTACCTGGTAGGTCCATCTTAAAATATGGGCACACTGGGCAGCTGACCATGGCCCCACCATTCTAGGGGCCTTCAAGCAAGGGAGGGGCTGATGCCTCCAAAGCTTCTTGGTAAGCTTGGATTGTGGGTGGTAACTGACCGTTTTCTGGGAGTGTCAGGGAAAACGCAGGCGTTCCCAAGCATTTTCTGGGAGGGTGTGTGACGTCAGCTCCGGACCCGATCAGCCTTTTCTTTTTGCATACAGGAGTAAGTCCTGCACACAGTGGCAAAATCATTCGATGGTGAGTGAGGTGCGAACAGATTTGCAGCTGTCCGCTGATTGAGGGATATTTGTAGCTCGGCGTACACATAGGATCGCACACTTGCACAGCGAATTTACACTCCCCTTGGGTGGCGACTATCTGATCGCAGGGCCGCAAAATTAGCAGCACAGCAATCAGGTCTGAATTAGGCCTTAAGTCATCTTCTAACATATCCAAAAGTTTCATTGCAAGCCTGGGTCTGAACTGAAGTAAGGTCTGCAAAAGGTAACTATGGACATCAAGGAAGAGGTGAGGGTACAAAATAGCCTTTTCATCTTACACAGGAAGTGCACACAGTGTCAGACTGCGGCATGGAGGGCCCACCGAGGAAATGCAGTGATAGGGGCCCATACTTAGAGGCTTGGCTAACCAGTAGTGCATGTTCTGGGCCCCTTGATACATATATATAGCAAATACCGCTAGTTGCATGCATGATAATGTACCAGATTAATAACACTGTAGAAAGTACACCATAGTCCTGTGCAGTATAATGTAACATATGCATAAAGGCCCTCATTCCGAGTTGATCGCACCAAGCAACTTTTTGCTGCTGGTGCGATCAACTAATCTCCGCCTATGGGGGAGTGTATTTTAGCATAGCAGCGGTGCGATCGCTTGTACAGCCCTGCTATGCTAAAAAATTTTCACTCAAAACTAGACCAGCCCTGGACATACTGACCCTGTGCAACGGATCCAGCGATGATGGGGACGGCTTTGATGTCACACCTCCGCCCTCCGTTCGCCTGGACACGCCTGCGTTTTACTTACCACTCTCCGAAAACGGCAGCAAACGGTAAGTTGACACCCCGGAACGCCTTCTTGCTGTCCATCGTCTTGCGGTCACCGCTTTCTTCTCTGTCAGCGTCGTTGAGAGGTCGCCGGGCAATGCGCACACCGCGCATGCGCATTCCAGACCCGTTCGCACTGCAGAGAAGCACCACTGTGTGCGAACGGGTCGGAATGACCCCCAATGTGTAATTCAAGTGCAAAATCTGATCCCTAGAGGAGGGGGTGGGGCCCACCGGTGGTTTCCCCTGTACCACTGTGGGCCAGTCCAACCCTGAGTGCACAAAAAGGGAATCAAATTGAGTTTTGTGTTTGGTGTGATCTTGGCTAAACCAAAATGTTTTATGTAGTGGGGAGTTCGATCATATATAAATGAACATGTCATTTTTTAAAAAATATCGTATTATTTATTTACAGGTACCGCTGCTGGCAGTTTTCCTCCTGGAAGGAGACCGGGGTCTAACCCTTTCAGTAAGTAATAAGTAAAACAGGCAATGTGCAAACACAGCACCACATTACTGTAATACAAAGACAGTGGGCGGTATTCAATTCTTTTCACCCCCTTCCACATCCGTCTGTTTCTGCCCTCGGGGGCGTGGTATCGTCATTTGAACTCACTACCCCCGGGGCGGCAGGGAAGTGAGGCACCTAGCCCTTTATGCAGCTAATCCAGATTACTATATGTGCGATATGCGCGACAACGGGGATCATTTTCTAGAGGAGACTGTGCGTAATATATCATTTGAATACCGCCCACTATGGTGCTGTATGCTTTGTTTCAGAGGTACTGGCTCTGGAGCTACCATTATACAACACATGCCCTTGTCACTCTATGGACATAATGACAATTGTAGTTTTATATAATGACCAATAATGGGATGAGATTAGCAGAATTCAAGAATACAGATATAAATGCTAGCACGCTGTGACTAAGGGTTGATGTAATAACGCCCGAGTTTGGCAGACGTGCGGGATGCCGGCCGAACTGAGACTTTTGTTAATGGGGCAATCACATACAAGTTGGGCCGGCATCCCGCAGGACTGCTGAACTTGGGTGTCATTACATCCGGTCCTAAGTGTAAGATGTAAAGTGGAGAAGTTGCCTATAAAAACCAATCAGCTTCATTTCAAAGACTGTTCTCGATAAATCACACTTAGAAGCTTATTGGGGTGCTTCATCTCTCACCATGGCTTGATAGATATCCCCCTTAGCAGTAAATAGAGAATAACCATTGTTCTCCAAACCATAGATCTACAATACCTAGGTAAACAGTCAATAGGTCGACAATATATGGGCGACATGCTTTAGGTCAACATGTACAAAAGGTAGACATGGTGAAAATGTCGATATGAGAATGGTCATCACAAGTTGTTGTTTTTTTTTTTGGGCCAAACCTTGTATATTCCGTGCTATGTGACCACCATCAGTACAAACGTGTACCTTCACCACTCTTCAGGCAAGTTGGCTCGCTTCACCCGACACAGATTACTATTCACAATAGGTGTCACCGCCACATTGATAGTAATTGAAGCAAATGTTAAGTAAACATGTTAAAAAACAAACAAAGCATGCGTCGACCATTGTGAGCCGCCCATTGTTATGTTGGTGATCTCTCAGACGTATACCGCACAGAGGGGTCGATCTTATTACCCATGAAGGGTGCGATGTGGCATTGAAACAGCATTTAAATGCTGGCAATGGCACCCGATCTCGCACCCTTAGTGGGCTGATTTTGGGCTGATTTCGCACCAAAGGGCTCTGAGCCCTATGGGGCAGCGAACACTTTTGTGTGAATTCGGGCTGCCGTAAAGTGCGCCCGCTGCCGCAATGATTTGCACCCGTGAAATCATTGCATCAAATAGAATCGACCCCAAAGAGGGTAATCCTCTTTCCCTTAACTAGTGATCTGGTGTGCATAGAGAAGGCCGCTGCCCTGTATACTTACATTTAGAAATAGGAGTAGGGTATGTCATGCAGAACACTCCAGGTAATGTGTGTTTCATTTGGTGCACCTTGGCTGTCCTTGGAATTTTCTTTCTCAGTAAATGATTTAGCAGTGCTCCTCACAGTGACTGGAAATAGGAAAAAAAAAACTATGAAAGAACACTCAGCAATTACTTATTTTTTCTTTACGGTCTTTGGAAGTTTCTTGACAAGTTCCTGGATAACAGATATATAGCACCTATGCACTCATTGTGGGGCATTCATTTTTTGGACCAGGGGCCAAGTCCCAGTGTAAAGTCAATCTGCGCCCCTGGGCAAAGCTTCAGCCTAGCGCCCCCTAACCTGCGAACCCCCACCACCACCACTGGAGGGGAGATGCAGGTGGCCACTAGGTGGCCTGGGGTGAATTACATCATGAATTGCTTCGGGATTCTGGCGTACATACATAGACACATAGGGGGGAATTCAAATGTTTTTGCTACATGATTTCAGTGCTGCCCTCCAGTGGCCGGCGCCCCTAGGCAGCAGCCTAAAGCTGCCTAATTGTAGAGCCAGCCCTGCCTGGGACGCTGCAATATTTGACTGCTACAGTTTTAATTGTAATTTTGTGCAAAATAACCTTAAAGGAAGAAATAGCAAATGTTTCTCTGTATTACTACAACAAAGTTATCTACATGAAATAGAAAAATCTGATGTACGTCAGGCACAGATCTCAATAGTGTAGCAGCGCTTCAGCAGAAAAACTCTTGATTGTTTAATGTCCATTGCTACCCCAAGGGAACATCTAGTAACCAATGAATGATGACATTAGAGCATCAGCTCCACATGATCACACTTCCTGAGCACCGGCTTAATTCTTGAGTGGCTGTCTATATAATTAGTATAGATGTGCAGCGGACACTTTTCGGGTTTTGTGTTTTGGATCTGGATCTCCGCTCGTGTTTTGGATCTGGATTGGTACAAAACCACCCTTTCGGGTTTTGGTTTTGGATCTGGTTGTTTAAAAACAAATAAACATAAAACAGCTAAAATCACAGAATTCGGGGGTAATTTTGATCCTCCAGTACCCCTGGAGAATTACACGGCACAGCAGACAGGTATCAGCACCCCTGGACTTTAATGGCAGTGGGGCAGCACCCCTGGACTGATAGGGCAGATGGGCAGCACCCCATATAGGGCAGTACCACTGGAATGATGTGGCAAAGAAAAGACGTGCAAGATGGAATTGTCCTTGGGCCCTCCCACCCACCCTTATGTTGTATAAACAGGACATGCACACTTTAATAAACCAATCATTTCAGCGACAGGTTCTGCCACACGACTGTGGCTGAAATGATTGGTTTGTTTCGGCCCCCACCAAAAAAGAAGCAATTAATCTCTCCTTGCACAAACTGGCTCTACAGAGGCAAGATGTCGTCCTCATCCTCAGACCCCCCCCCCCCCCCTTCAGTATTTACATCCTCATCCTCGCAGAGAAATAATATTCAAAGGGACCACATCATTTAGGTGTCAGTGGACTGCTTCGGCTATTCACAAAGTTTCTGAACTTGACAATGACTTATGATGAATGCGCTACAGGTGACATATAAGGGAGGATGTTCCTAGGTGGTTAACGTCCTTACCCGTACTTGTTATGGATTGACAAAGACAACAGATGGTTTGACACCTGTTGTCTGGAATTGTGGAAAAATGATTCCACACCAAAGAGGTGGCTTTTTTGGTATTTTGACCAGGCATGACAATGGGCTTTTCATCCCATGGCCAACAACTGTCTCCACTGTTGCCTTATTCAAACAAACCACATCACCATCAGAATCCTCATCGTCAACATCCTCCTCAGCGTCAGCTACACTGATATCCTCCTCATCCTGGTGTACTTCTACAGTGACATCCTCATTCTCAATATCAGCAACTGGACTGGCGGTGCTCCTCCCAGCACTTGCAGAGGGCGTGCAAATGGTGGTAGGACAGTGCCAGCACCCCTGTATTTTCACAACACCCCTGTAATTTTACAGTATACACGACAGGGCCAGTGTACATTTATTTTCACTGCACCCCTGTATTTTACAGCATACAGGGCCAGTGTACTTTTATTTTAACAACAATACCCCTGTATTTTTCCAGCATACAGGACCAGTATAATTTTATTTTAACAGCAGGACCCCTGTATTTTTCCAGCATAAAAGGACCAGTGTACTTTTATTTTAACAACAGCACCCCTGTATTTTTCCAGCATACAGGACCAGTGTACTTTTGTTTTAACAACAGCACCCCTGTATTTTTGCAGCATACAAGACCAGTGTACTTTTATTTTAACAGCAGCACTCCTGTATTTTTACAGCATACAAGACATGTCAGTGTACTTTTATTTTAACAACAGCACCCCAGATTTTTTATAGCATACAAGACAGGGCAAGTGTACATTTATTTTCACTGCACCCCAGAATTTTGACAGCATACAAGACAGGGCCAGTGTACTTTTATTTTAACAACAGCACCCCAGAATGTTTACAGCATACAAGACAGGTCCAGTGTACATTTATTTTAACAACAGCACCCCAGAATTTTTACAGCATGCAAGACAGGTCCAGTGTACATTTATTTTAACAACAGCACCCCAGAATGTTTACAGCATACAAGACAGGGCCAGTGTACATTTATTTTAACAACAGCACCCCAGAATTTTTACAGCATGCAAGACAGGTCCAGTGTACATTTATTTTAACAACAGCACTCCATAATTTTTTACAACATACAAGACAGGGCCAGTGTACATTTATTTTCACTGCATCCCAGAATTTTTTCAGCCAGCACCCCTGTATTTTCACAACATACAGGACAGTGCCTCTGCCCCCTGTACAACACAGTGACAGCCAGGACAGCAACACCCATGTACAGCTGCAGCACTCCTAACAGCACATGAAACACCAGTGACAGCCAGGGCAGCACCCCTAACAGCACAGGGACAGGACAGCACCCCTACAGAGCACATACTAACCCCACCCAACGCCACCACCCACTGAGAGACAGATGTCTGTCTCCCTCACTCTCCAAGTCCAGAGTGAAAATGATGAGCGGCTGTTTGTATGGAATCCAAAACCCGCGAGAATCAGATAGCGGGATGATGACATTTTGCCTCGTTCTGGTTTCCAATCCTGCAAGTTCACATTATGCAACACAGTACCCCCAATTCACATTATGACATACAATGTCCCCAGTTCATATTATGCCCCACTGTAGTGACTCCACTTCATATTGTGCCACATTACAGTGACCCAGTTCCTATTATGTAACATTGTAATGCCCTCCAGTTCATTTTATACCACATTACAATGGACAGGTCCAGGGGCTTAACTAGATATATTATAACTAGTTAAGCCCCTGGTAAAAGTTTGTAAGGGCCCCTATGTGCCACCAAATGATGAAATTTTTTTATATAACACATGTAACTGTGACAGGGAAGGTGGACAGGGAAGGTGGGCCCCTCTCAGCTCTGGGCCCCATAGCACCTGCATTCCATTCACCTATAGTAGCTACACCCCTGTATATAACACATGCAACGGAGACAGGGAAGGTGGCCCCTCTCAGCTCTGGGCCCCATAGCAGCTGCACTGCCTGCACCTATGGTAGCTACACCCTGTATATAACACACGTAACTGTGACAGGGAAGGTGGCCCCTCTCAGCTCTGGCCCCATAGCAGCTGCACTCCCTGCACCTATGGTAGCTATGCCCTGTATATAACACATGTAACTGTGACAGGGAAGGTGGCCCCTCTCAGCTCTGGCCCCATAGCAGCTGCACTCCCTGCACCTATGGTAGCTACACCCCTGTATATAACACATGTAACTGTGACAGGGAAGGTGGCCCCTCTCAGCTCTGGCCCCATAGCAGCTGCACTCCCTGCACCTATGGTAGCTATGCCCTGTATATAACACATGTAACTGTGACAGGGAAGGTGGCCCCTCTCAGTTCTGGGCCCCATAGCAGCTGCACTCCCTGCACCTATGGTAGCTATGCCCTGTATATAACACATGTAACTGTGACAGGAAAGGTGGCCCCTCTCAGTTCTGGGCCCCATAGCAGCTGCACTCCCTGCACCTATGGTAGCTATGCCCTGTATATAACACATGTAACTGTGACAGGGAAGGTGGCCCCTCTCAGTTCTGGGCCCATAGCAGCTGCACTCCCTGCACCTATGGTAGCTACACCCTGTATATAACACATGTAACTGTGTAAGGGAAGGGGGCCCCTCTCAGCTCTGGGCTCCATAGCAGCGGCACTCCCTGCACCTATGGTAGCTACACCCTTTATATAACACATGTAACTGTGACAGGGAAGGTGGCCCCTCTCAGCTCTGGGCCCTATAGCAGCTGCACTCCCTGCACCTATGGTAGCTACACCCTGTATATAACACATGTAACTGTGACAGGGAAGGTGGCCCCTCTCAGCTCTGGGCTCCATAGCAGCTGCACTCCCTGCACCTATGGTAGCTACACCCTGTATATAACACATATAACTGTGACAGGGAAGGTGGCCCCTCTCAGCTGTGGGCCCCATAGCAACAGCATTTCCTGCACCTATGGTAGGTATGCCCTGTATATAACACATGTAACTGTGACAGGGAAGGTGGCCCCTCTCAGCTCTGGGCCCCATAGCAGCTGCATTCCATTCACCTATGGTAGCTACACCCCTGTATATAACACATGTAACTGTGACAGGGCAGGTGGCTCCTCAGAGCTCTGGGCCCCATAGCAGCTGCACTCCCTGCACCTATGGTAGCTACACCCCTGTATATAACACATGCAACTGAGACAGGGAAGGTGGTCCCTCTCAGCTCTGGGCCCCATAACAACAGCATTTCCTGCACCTATGGTAGTTATGCAGCATTATATCCTGTCAGTTGTGCTACATTGTGGGCAATGGCTACCTGGTAAAAACTGTTTTAATATTATCAATATTTTATGGGGTTTGTATTTTGGTTCACATTTTTTAACAACTTTGTTTGCACATGCAAATTGGACATTGCTATCTCTCCTCCTATCTTTGCATGGTAATTACCTACTCGGTCTAAGCCAAATGCATGTTTCCTCATGTATCACTTATGTGACCGGTTGTCTAAATATACGACATATATGTAAAATTTAGTTTTCAGCATTCCCAAACAACAGCTTACTTCACCCTGGTGCCCTCCTAAGTCAACTTACGTGACCCAACACTACATCAACAAGCAGGTGGCACTCATGGCGTATCTAAAAGATGATTCAAATTTCCCAATGGTGTTACTTGGTCAACATTTCAATCCCTGTGGGATGTTTTATCAAGAAGATGTCCTTGATAAAATTCCCACAAGGTTTGAAATGTAACACCAATGTGTCATTTGGCCCATCTCTTTGAAACCCCATGAGTACTGCCTGCTCGTTGCTAGCTATATATATATATATATATATATATATATATATATGTATGTTTGTGTATATATATATATATATATATATATATATATATTTGGAAAAGCAGATAGGATCAAAGCGACCATAGGTGGTACAAATTCTAAGTGACTATACAAAGGTTTTTTTCAAAACAATTAGGGGATTTATTACAACGAACGTATAAGACAATTGCACATAAAAAAGTTGTACATAAAAAGATATCGTATGAGAATGTTTTAAAAACCGTTATCAAATTGCTTAAGAAACATTACAAAGGGCACACAAAAGATAAGAAAAAAATGGTGCTAAAAAATTTGTATACTAAAAAGGGAAGTCAGACCAGACGAAACGCGTTGGGTGATTCCTGCTACTATTGAAATCCTCAGTTAAGCCTTTTTTTATATACCGAATTTTTTACATACATGAATTTTTTTTATATAATTTCAGAGTAATCGGTTGCTTCTATTATTTCTCATTTTTAGTATACAAATTTTTTAGCACCATTTTATTCTTATCTTTTGTGTGCCCTTTGTAATGTTTCTTAAGCAATTTGATAACGGTTTTTAAAACATTCTTATACGATATCATTTTATGTACAACTTTTTTATGTGCAATTGTCTTATACGTTCGTTGTAATAAATCCCCTAATTGTTTTGAAAAAAACCTTCGTATAGTCACTTAGAATTTGTACCACCTATGGTCGCTTTGATCCTATCTGCTTTTCCAAATTTCTACTTATCCTGCACACGTACAAGTGCGGGTTTTACTTAAGATCTAGCAGACGCCCCATATACAGAGGGGAGTGGTGTATTAGTGACTAGATGTTTTTTGGGGTACATCCATAAACGACATACTGTGAATAAATCTCTCTACTGTATCTTTGGCGCTGTTAGTTCACCCTATACATATATATATATATATATATACACATCCACAGTATGTCGGCACTCAGTGTATAGGTATCCAGCTGCTCCGGTGCCTCTCAAACAGATAAACATCCAGCAAAGAAAAGATGGCACTCAGAGACTATTTTGAAATGGTGAAAGAAGATAACTGTATTGAGATGTTACAGCATCTCAATACAGTTATCTTCTTTCACCATTTCAAAATAGTCTCTGAGTGCCATCTTTTCTTTGCTGGATATATATATATATATATATATATATATATAAATATCGACAAGCTTGGGGTTTCAAAAACATGAGTTTATGTTATAGATTTATCTTACTATTTTATATTATATTTACACAAACATAGTGTACAGTATTTTTTTGTTCTTCCATCATTCCAATTCTGCAGCAAAAAAAGAAAGAATACCCTTAAAACCCTTAAAAATGACTCTAAAGGAGTCCATACATCAGCAATCGATTGGGGCAGTTTGGCAATTTGCAGACTATTGTGCACATAAACCTGCAGTGTATGGAGTCAACTGATCGCAGATTTTGGCCACAAATCGATTGGGATTATTAAATCAGGTTTTTCAACATGTTTAATTTCACAGATCAATTGGGACTGCAGGTTGTTAGTGTATGGGCAACAATCAGCAGATCTGCAGACCGTTTCTATTAAACTGATGAGTCTTTCAAGATTGGTAGATCTGTTTAATCGAAAATGATCTGCAAATTGCTGAAATGTATCTGTAATGTATGGGCAAGTCAGATGGATTGGGGTTACAATATATCTGGAAATAAATCACAGGATCTACAAAACAATAAATTGTGTTTGCTGATGAATGGGCCTCTTACTGTTTTGAAGCTTTCAAACTCAACAAGAAAATAATCTAGATGTGTTATTGTGTCTTCTTGCAGTAGGTCGCCTAGTGTAAAGATCCATACCCACATAATATGAAGAGTAAAGAAGAAGACGGGCCTCATCACATCCAACCAATTACGGATGCAGCCAATGGAGCTCTCAACATTTGCACTTTTAAGTGGACTTTATACATAAATTAAAAAAAAAATCCAAGAAGAGTTTTTTTTTTCCTTTTAGATTATTTTAATGAAGAATCTGCTACTGACAAATTAGTAACTGAACTCATTGTGACTCTGGATAAAGAAAGGATAAAGAAAGGAGATTGTGTATATAATTGTATATGTAAATTGTACAGTCCCATTTGTACAGGTCTTAACACTTTTGTCTTTTAGAAGATTCTAGTGGGCATCCTGTCCATTTTTGCTGATTTTTCTATTGTGACTATAGCATTCGTGTTTGTTTTTGCTTTTGTTTTGTAAATTAAAAATAATTCAATAGATAAAATGAGGAAGTTTTTATCACAGATTCTTCTAGTATACAGCGTATTACATCTACTGTACAATAGCAACTGTTGCTATATGATTTACAGTTTACCACTTCATTGCAAAAAGAAACTATTCTTACTGTGGATAATTGTTGAATCTTTATATTTGTGAATCTGGTCTGTACCCTTACTTTATGAAGATTTCTCTGCATTATTTCTACAGCATTTACTTACAAGTGTTTAGGGTGCTACCGTCAATAGTCTCTAAATATTAGAAACAGTTCAAAGAAGACATGAAGTGTTACTTTCATAACATTGGACCTGATCCAGGTTTGGTTGTAGTAAGCAGAGCTGCTGCTTCATTATAAATCAATGAGGTAGGTAGTGAACCATGAGAGTACTGAATCACAGAGACCAATAAAATTGAGAGTTTGAAAGAGGAATGGGTGATTGACAGTGTCAAGGGCAAAAGCTAGAGAAGGATGAGAATAGAGAAGTGGCCATTGGCTTTGGCAATTTGAAGGTCCATAGGAGACCATAGTAAAGACAGTTTCTATAGAGTGGAGGGGATTGAAGCCAGACAGAAGAAGCTCAAGAAGAGTGTGGCAATAGAGGAATGAGGTGAAATGAACATAATCAATCCTGTTAATGAGTTTGGAGGCAAAAGGGAGGGAAAAGGATGTTATTTTGAGAAAGATTTAGGGGAGATGAACTAAGCAGTGATAAGAGTGGAGAAGTGTTCCAGTGGAGAAGTTGCCTATAGCAACCAATCAGCATTGAGGTTACATTTCTAAATTGCGTACTGTAAAATTATACAGAGCAGCTGATTAGTTTCCATGGGAAACTTCTCCACTGGCTCACTTCTCCACACTTTTCACTGCTTAGTTTACCTCTTAGGGTAAAATGAAAGTTTATTAAGAATGGGAGTAAGTGTTTGAGAAGGTGGTACAGTGATGTGAGGGACAAGTTCAGGAGATGAGCAATGAAGGTAAAAAAAGAATAGAGTCCAGGGAAGAGGATGGAAGTGTTGATGAGAAAAGGACACAGGTTTTGTCTCCAAACACATTGCTGAATGCTGTTTTTGGTGGAAGTCAATGGAGTCTAAGCATAACAACCATGGTGGAATTTATTGCAGAGATGACCAAGGTGTTGTAGAGGGAGCCAGATTGGGCAGGGCAGGAGATGTTTCAAATGGAGAGAGAAGAAAGTCCAGAGAAGAAGAGACAGTCAAGGTTGCATTAGGTAAGACTGACCTTGGCAGAAGAAAAAATTGTGATAGTCGGGTAGAGGGAAGGGGGACTATGTGAGGTCTGAGATAATACAGCAGTTGTAGATGATCATATCCAAGCTGTGACCAATTGTGTGGCTGGGGGAGACGTCCATTAGAAGAAACCAAAAGAGGGTGAGGAATGAGGATGAGGCAGGAGCTTCCAAGTGGGTTGTCAAGAGGGATATTATAGTCAATTAGTATTAGGGATGGGATGTCGGGAAAGAAAAAGTAGGGTAGCCAGGCAGCAGAGTTGTCTAGGAATTGGGAGGCGGGTTCAGGAGAATAGCAGATGACTGCTACAAGGAGCTGAATTGGGTGGAAAAGACAGATGTACAGGATCTCAAAGGAGGATATGAAAAGAGCAGGCTCAGGTGGATGTGCAAAGAAGGTGCAGCCCGAGGAGAGAATCCCATGCCATCCCCATGCAGGTCAACAGACTGAGGGGATATTGAATATTGCAATATTAAGGAAATTGCATAATAAAACCTATCATTAGTGCAGTACCTGTCAACACTACAAGGAATTAGAATATATACATTAAAAATAACGTTATATTAATTTAGACTTTCATTGAGAAATAGGGGATGTGTTTAGCATCTCGGCTGTCGGGATGCCGGTGGATGCCGGTGGTCGGGATACTCAGGAGACTGGCACCGAATCACTGACAGCCAACATCCCAAAGGTAAGTTTCAGGTGTACAGGTTAGGATAGGGGGGTAGGGTTGTACACTGGGGGGGGGGGGGTTTAGATCTAGCCCAGTGGTTCTCATGCTGTGTCGCACCCTGGGCTGCCTCGGAACACTTGCCCGGGGTTGGTGGTTTAGGACTAATTCAAATTATTTCTGGTCAATGCAATAGGCAAAACTACTGCTAGTGGCTGCCAATCATAACATATGTGGACAAGCACATGCAAATATTGCCCCTCACTACACAATTGAACCTAAGGATAAAATATATACCCAATTCACTTAATTTTATATTTCTTAATATCTCAGTATCAAACTTTTGAACAAAACTCTGATACTCTAGGGTGCTGTGATTCAAAAAAGTTTGGGAACCACTGCTCTAGCCGCAACCCTTGAGGGTTAGCCATAGCCACCACCTATGGAGGGTTAGCCCTAGCTTTGGGGTTAGGGTAGGGGACAAGGGGGAGTAAAATGACTTAGCCCTTCCGATGTTAGGATCTTCAATGTCAGGATGGTGCAGTCAGTCATGTGACACCCGAGTAAACACCCCTTGAACTTCTATTAGGTCCTCTATTAAGCTCCAGCGAGGACCTAATACAAGTTCAAAGAAACCTTTATGTGCTTCATATCCATTTGTTACAAGTAAGTATACATGTAAGAATCTGCTTAGTTTGCATCTGTTACCATTTCGGGTGTTTACTTAAAGGAAGGAGGGTCCTGGAATCTGATTTGGACTATTTGCATATTCTTCCTTTCCTTCATTCAACCGATCGGTGTAACTAATTTCATCCGCAGTATAACACCATTGTATGATATTTACTTTACATGTGATGACCACCGGACACGATATCATTTGAACAGATTGGTATTGTGAAATCATCACACTGGGGGTCATCATAAGTTTGGGACATTGTGGAGCGTAAGTGAGATTGTACCTCTTTTTCTAGAAGTATAATAATAGTTACCTACCTAATAATGAGTATGTGAAAATACAATAGCATAGGGATAACTATTTTGGTCCCCTATAACAACTTGTTAAGAAATCCTTTTTTTTATTTCACAAATCTCTTGATATATTTTGTGGATTAATGACCATATTGCTTTAATAACACTAATAAAAGTAACAGTTTCATAAAAAATAAAACAAACTTAAAAGTGCACCATGTAAGGAAAGTCTCCCTTTCTGTATTATTTGCATTATATACATTAGCCAGTTACAAGACACAGCTACATGGTTAAATCAAAATAATAAATTATAAATCTGTCAGCACTTGCTAAGAGCATATTCAGCTCTCCTGAACAATGCCCCCATAATATGGGTCTGGTTAAAAGTTGCACGCTGTTGTGACCTCTTTAGTGTCTTTTGCTGTAGTTACATCTGTATCTCATGGCAATGCCAGTAAAAGGCCATCCACTGGTGTACAGGCGTGCATCCGAAGCGTGCATCTACATGTGCAAGGGTGGAGATGTCAACTTTGTGTGTCTTCGTCAAGGTATGGCCTCTAATATAAGTAATTCAACATCTGAGTTCACAACCACTTCTGCTACTCTCCAATAAACGTGCATTAGACAGTACCTTTCTATTATCATGTAGTTTTCAAATCTCATTGCTGATCCTTTTTTAGAGTGCTGGAGGAATATGTCTAGAACAGGGCTGGCCAACCTGTAGCTCTCCAGCTGTTGTAAAACTACAAGTCCCAGTATGCCCTTCCACAGTTTTCCTATTAGGGAATGCTAACATTTTGGCAGGGCATGCTGGGATGTATAGTTTGACAACAGCTGGAGAGCCATAGGTTGGCCAGGCCAGGTGTAGAATAACCTTTCCCTTTACTGCACCTGTGAAGAACCATTAAATTGTTTTAGCAGCTACAGTACCATTTTATATGGCTGATCTTAGAGACATGGATGGGACCAACATTTGGAGGGCATGCTGGTCCTTTTAGTGCCATTTGAAGGATCTTGGGGTGCCTCCAGGTGAGTTGGCTCTCAATATAAATATATTCATTTATGGGATATTATCATGTAACATAACAATATGCAATTATATGATCCAGAATGGGTGCTATTATTACGTAGTGTTAAGGACCACCAGTATCAGATGTGAGCTGGCGGCCTAATCATATCTATGCAAATATATGTAAACTGAGATCTCTGTATTTCTCTTATCATGTAGTATTCAAATCATACCTCCCAACTTTAGAGTTCCTCAAGGAGGGACACACGTGCGGGGGAGTGGCCGTGGTCTACAAAAAGGGGCGTGGCCTTCGAAAAGGGGGCGTGGCTTCACGGGAGGACATTTTTGTCACTGAGGGGGCATGCCCAGCGCTCTGTGAGCCGCTGGCATGCCCCCTCTCCCTCTGTCTCCAGTGAATAGACGCTGTGCGCATGCGCACAGCGTCTATTCACCGCTGCTCTGCTAAGCAGGGCAGCGAGACACAGAGACTCCCAACTGCCCCCCCCACCGCGGGACACTGCGGCCCGCGGGTGGGACAGCGGGACAGTCCCCAAAAAATGGGACTGTCCCGCGAAAATCGGGACAGTTGGGAGGTATGTTCAAATCTCATTGCTGATCCTTTCTAGTGTGCTGGTGGAATATTTTTCTTGTCAGGAATAAACCCTCTTCCACCTGTGAATGAGCACTAAATTGATCAGCTCCCATTATATATTGTAGTACCTACTGTAACTGTGCATCTGAATAGTCACCCCCTAGGAACACCCAATTCATTGTGAGACCTTGTTTCTCAATCTCCATTGCAACTCCGTATGTATACACCATGGGACGCCTGCGCTGTGTGACTTTTTAGCAATTTAGACACATGTGCTGTTATAAAAATATGACCATTTGTGTAAATATTGTGTCCGACCGAGAATCAGCCCCTAGACCTGTATAATGCTGAAAGAAATATAAGGAAGCTGAATGGTGCTATGCTGGATCATACAACATAAAGATAACCCAATATAGGACCTCATTCAGCTTGCATTGCTCTTTAGCAAAAATAAGAAATTAGCAATATTTTCTAAACTGCGCATGTGCCACGGGCGCTGTGCGTGTGCATGCTATCTAAGTGCACTTAGAGTGACAGCGGCGTGCATTGAGCGGGTGTCATTATGGCATTGCAGGGGCATATCGGCTAAAAGGAGGTGGGGCCGACCATTTTTGGGTGGCTGCGTGATGTCCATCTCTGTGTATAGTGCTTCACAGCGCTGCTGTCTACTGTTTCGGTATTGATTCTCCATTGTGTTTACTTCTTGGTGTTCCCTCCAAAACTTGACCTGGGCGCTGCCATCTTGGATTACATCAGCTAATTGCGGCATCTAACCAGTCTACACTTTGTGCTATAAAGCGGACTTTCTGAGTAACAAATCATTCAAGATTCAGGATCCAGCCAGGTCAGCACTCCAGTCCGTTCTGGTTCCATTCAGGTCTCCATTACTATAAGAACTATTGCTACTCTACAGGAATCCAGTGTCAACATTCTGGTTCCAGCACGGTCAGTACTTCAGTCCATTCTGGTTCCAGTCCGACCAGCATTCCGGTTCCATTCCGGTCACTACTGTGGTTCCAGTCCAGCCAGCATTCTGGCTCTATTCCGGTCACTACTCTAGTTCCAGTCCAGCCAGCATTCCAGTCTCCATTCTGGTTCCATTTTGGTCACCATTCCGGTTCTATTCAGTCCAGTTGCTAATCTGGAATGATCTATTCTTAATACAGAATCTGCAGTGATCCACAGACTCTTTTAATTTAATAAAGTATTGCTAATGTCATATCTGCCTTTGGGGTTTTCAATGAGGGAACACCAATGATTCTTCTGAGTATATGTTCCAAGTTCCATGCACAAAACCTGGTTAAGGCCTCCTCGCTTCTTTCAACCTCCCTCTATATACCCATATACCTATCTATATACCTAGCAATATAAAATAAATCACTAAAGTGATGGTGCATGGTTTTCCAATGGAACAAAAGAAACATACATGGATAAAAATCCCTATATCATACCAAGAGCGCTGCCACAGCACATCAATACCACAATAAGTAATGATAGAACTTCATATACTCAGATTCACAATGGGTCTTTTTAATATATCTTTTATTCCCAAAAAGAGTTTCAATAAAAATATATAATGCTGCAGCATTTATAAAATACAATTTACATATATTCAACACACATTAAGATTCCCTAGAGGCTTGCCAGTATTCCTTATGATATCCCAATCATGTGTTTAGACCACAGATGGGTCCATTCAATTGAAGAGTGTCCACAGATAATAAATAATTGATCCAACGATCAGGCTCCCTCTGCTGGTATAATATCTATTTTGCAGGTATGATGTAGAAGTGATCGTCTCTGGCACAGTCAATTGATTGACTGTGCCAGAGACGATCACCTCCACATCATTGACACATTGGGCTGTAGAAACCATCCACACAGTGTGTTTGCAATACGGGCCAATACCAGCAGAGGGAGCCTGAACACTGTGAATGACTATATTGAGTCATCAATTCTACTATACCTGCAAAACCGGTATTATACCAGCAGAGAGAGCCTGATCATTGGATCAATATAAGCACTGCATTACCTTGGAGGTGACGTAATAGCAAGTATGTATAGTAATTACCAGCGATTCTATTTGATGTGTGCACACATGTAAAAAAGGAATCCAAGTGAACTTGGGACTTCTTTTGGAACTTAAATTAATTCATCTAATAGCCACCAATTGGGATCATAAGATATTGGAATTGGCTCTATATGTGAGAGTCAAACAAGTAATCCCTATATGGTCCATTGGGATTTATTTATTATCTGTGGACACTCTTCAATTGAATTAGGTAGTGGACCCATCTGTGGTTTAAACACATGATTGGGATATCGTAAGGAATACTGGCAAGCCTCTAGGGAATCTTAATGTGTGTTGAATATATGTAAATTGTATTTTATATAGGATGCAGCATTATTTTTATTGAAACTCTTTTTGGGAATAAAAGATACATTAAAAAGATCCATTGTGAATCTGAGTATATGAAGTTCTATCATTACTTATTGTGGTATTGATGGGCGGTGGCAGAGCTCTTGGTTTGATATAGGGATTTTTATCCCTGTAAGTTTCTTTTCTTATCTTTTGTAAGGAATACAATTATCCTTATAAACTGAGAGCAGCAGCATCTGCCTTTTTATAAATCTCCTTTTTTCAGTACGTACCGGCGCCCTTTTTGCATACACAGGAGCCCTTGCAGGTAAAAGTAAGGGGGCCTGTGGATGCAACTTTATGTGATTGGGGTGTATATGTTATTTTCCAATGGAAGCCAGAATTCTACTTTGCCATACATGAAAAAACCATAAGGCCCGGACCTTCAATTTTGGTCAAAAAAGGAAATTCCCAAAATGCCCCAATGTCTGCTTTAATCTTTCTGTACCTATCCAAAATGAATCACTGAGGTGACAGAAGTTGATTCTATGCATGCCTTTCAAATTGGAGTCAGACTTGTACATGTCCATATATGAAAAAACCCTAAGGCCCAGTCCCTCACTTTTGGTAAAAAAAAGAAAATTTCTAAAGTCCCCAAATTTCTGCTTTAAACTATCCAAAATAAATCACTGAGGTGACAGAAGTTGATTCTGGAGCATATTTTTCAATATTCAAAATGAATCACTGATGTAACAGAAGTTGATTCTGATGCATGGTTTTATAATAGGAGTCAGAATTCTACATGGCCGTATATGGTAAAACCCTAAGGCCTGGACCCTCAATTTTGATCAAAAATGAAAATTTCAAAAGTGTCCCAATTTCTGCTTTAAACTTTAGCTACCTAACTAAAATGAATCACTGAGGTGAAAGAAATTGATTCTGGTGCATGGTTTTCCAATGGGAGTCAAAAATGTGCATGGCCATATAAAAAAAAAGTAAGCCCTGGACCATGAAATTTATGCAAAAATTAAAATTTCAAAAGTGTTCCAAATTTTGCTTTAAACTTTAGGAACTTATCCAATTTAAGGTGAAATAAATTAATTTGAATTGTATATGGTCATATATGAAACACCCCTGAGGCCCAGACCCTCAGTTTTGATCAAAAATGAAAATTTCAAAAGTGTCCCAATTTCTACTTTAAACTTTAGGTACCTATCCAAAATGATTCACTGAGGTGAATGAAATTGATTCTGGGGAATGGTTTTCCAATGGGAGTCAGAATGTGCATGGCCCTAGATCAGTGTTTTTCAACCACTGTGCCGTGACACACTAGTGTGCCCTGAGCAGTCTCCAGGTGTGCCGCAATAGAAGCACAGCCAGGCCTGTCAGTGTTTTGCCACTACTGAGGCCCTGGAACGATCAATACTGGTGGGTTTAGTGGTTGCAGAGCCAATTCTAATTTTGGGTCAGGGCAGTGTTGGGCTCTTCTGGCTTTCTCATTTGTGACTCAGGTGTTGCCTACGGAGAAGCTGCGACATGACATCCTATGACACGCAACTGCACCATGCATCACCATTATATTTGAATGTGCCTTGGCAATATTTAAATCTTGTTCAGTGTGCCGCGAGTTGTAAAAGGTTAAAAATCCCTGCCCTAGATAAAAAACCTAAGACTCAAACCCTCAATTTTGAAAATAATTAAAATTTCAAAAGTGTACCAAATTCTGCTTTGAACTTTAGTTACCTATCCAAATGAATCACTGAGGTGAAAGAAAATTATTCTGGTACATGGTTTTCCAACTGGAGTCAGAATTGTGTAAGTTCATATATGAAAAGAGGGGAGGGAAAGGATCTGTTTTCGTGGTGCACAAAGAGAAATTTTATTTGTGTATATGTAAAAAATAACCTTTAATTCATACATTAAAAATTGATGGCATGCAGAGCCGTCTAAACAGCAGTGTAGGCCCCTGGGCACAGCAATGCACTGTGCACCCTACCCACTCTCCAGCGGTAGGGGTAGGGGTGCTATCAGTGGCAGCTTTGATGTCCCGCGGCTGGTAGGGGGTGTTCTATCTTCCGCTGAGCATGTAGGATCTGGAGCAGTAATTTCTGCTAATTACTCCATTACTGCACAGATGGGGCTAAACTGTAGAAGGGGGCATACGGCTGAATGAAGAAACCCTGGTACATGACGTCCAGGGTGGTAGGGGTGTTTAATACGTAGGGGAGGGTGGATAGTGGAGTGGGCATAATATTCATCATTTTCCGGTGGGAGGGCAGCTCACTTGACTGCAGATATCTCAAGTTCCTGAAAATATATTTCTTAGCTTTGAATGGGATAAAAAACTAGAGAGCTCCACCTTTCAGGAGGTACTAGAGACTTGGGGATCAGAGTTCAGGAGCCAGAGCAATTCACCAACAAAAATTTAAAACTGCATATTAGGCTTGTGGAGCTGGAGCAGGGACCAGTTGTTTGAAGGCTAATATCTCTGGTTCTGGGCATAGTAGAGACAAGCTGCCAGTGTCCACCAAAAGAGGAAAGCCTCAGAAAAACTCTAAGTCAGACAGAACCTGAGATATCTGGCTGGGAAGAGCAATTAGGCTCAGATGGGCAGGGCCGTCTTTTCGTATGGGCTCAATGGGCTCTTGCCCAAGGGCACCAGGAGTATAAGGGCCCTAGGCTGATAGCTGAGGGTCCCCTCCCTTTTTCCAGGGGTACCAGAGTTTTGAAAATCGGCCATAGGGAACCAGAGATATCTGACTTCAAAGCAGTGGTCCCCATCCAAGCCTGTTAATTGCTCTTCCCAGCCAGATATCTTGGGCTCTGTATGACTTTGAGTTTTTATGAGGATACATTTCAAAAGCTGGGCCTCTCCACTTTTGGGGAACACTATCAGCTTGTTTCTACTATGGCCAGAACCAGAGATATCAGCCTTCAAGCAGCTGGTCCCTGCTCAAGCTCCACACGCCTAATATGCAGTTTTATATATTTGTTTGTGGATTGCTCTGGCTCCTGAACTCTGATTCCCAAGTCCCCAGCACCTCCTGACAGGTGAGACACTCTATTTTTTTATCCAATTCAAAGCTAAGAAATCTTTTTCAAGGAACTTGAGATATCTGCAGTCAGGTAAGCTGCTCTCTCACCAGAAAATGATGAAAATTAAGCCCACTCCATATCGACCCCTCCTTTATGTATTAAACACCTCCTACCACCCTGGAAGTCATGTACTGGGGCCCCTTCATTCAGCCCAATGCTATCTTCTACAGTTTAGTGTTCTCCCTCCCACCCCATCTGTGCAGTAAAGGAGTCATTAGCAGAAATTACTGCTCCAGGTCCTACATGCTGAGCGGAAGATAGAACACCCCCTACCGCCCGCGGGACATCAAAGCTGCCGCTGATAGCACCCCTACCCATGGAGGATGGGTAGGAGCCCCAGTGTATTGCTGTGCCCAGGGCCCCACACTGCTGTTAAAACGGCCCTGCAGATGGGGACGACTGCTTTGACGTTGGATATCTCCGGTTCCCCAGGGCCGATTTTCAAAATTCTGGTACCCCTGGAAAGAGGGGACCCTCAGCTATCAGCCTATGGCCCTTATACTCCTGGGGCCCTTGGGCAAGAGACCATTGAGCCCATACGAAAAGACAGCCCTGATGGCATGTTTTGTCATCTCATATCTGCAGGAAGACTTGTGCGAAATATTAAAAAACATATTCAGTTGTGTAAGAGTATGACAACACTGTGAATTATAGAAGAGTAAAAAGAAAAGAAGAGAAATAAACACAAATGTTATAAAAACTGAGCGTCTTTATGGTGTCTGTCCTCTATAATAAATGTCTATGTATAAATCCCTAGTATTATGTGTCCACCTTTTTAAATTGGTATCAGTGGATACACTCGGATGTAACAAAATTGTTACTATTGTGCTCTCATTAGAATCTTGGAACATTGCCCAGAGAAATATTTATGTTTCAATAAGACTATGTAACAAAATAGTCACCAGGCTAACTATCATACGTGTTATGGAATATACTGTAGCTAGCTTTGTTGCAGTATCTTGGGGGAAATAGTTGAGTTATTAATAAATATCACATTCAAAATCTCAAATGGGATATCATTTAGCAGATAGTCATTGCTGTAACTCCTATTTCCATAATCTTATGCACAGTGGCAGGTGTAGCTTTCAGCATATTGTGTAGTATATAATGGTAGTACCATGCAAGGTGCCGTATCTTATCAAGGGAGAGTTTAGTTAATATTTTTTATTTTTTGAGAGTACCTCTCACATATCGTGTCAGGTATGCTAATGGAATACCCTTCATATATAGTTTCGGGTATGCTGGTAAAGTACCTCTCACATATCGGGGCAGATGTATTAACCTGGTGAAGGCATAAGGAAGTGATAAACCAGTGATAAGTGCAAGGTGATAAACACACCAGCCAATCAGATCCTAACTGTTAATTTACATATTGGAGGTGATTGGCTGGTGCGTTTATCACCTTGCACATATCACTGGTTCATCACTTCCTTATGCCTTCTCCAGGTTAATACATCTGCCCCATAGTGTCAGGTATATTGGTAGAACACCTCTCACGGATGTATTAATGTAATGCCTTTTACATACAGTATAATATCAGGTCTATAAATAAAACACCTCTCACATATAGTGTCAAGTATATAAACAAAAAATGCCTCTCATATATAGTGTCAGGTGTATGGTCATATATAGTCTCAAATATGTTGGTAAAATACCTCTCACATATAGTGTCAGGTATATAGGTAGAACACCTCTCACATATATATTGATATGATACCTCTCACATATGGGGGTATATTTACTAAGCTCCCGATTTTGACCGAGATGCCGTTTTTTCTTCAAAGTGTCATCTCAGTTAATCTCGGTCATTTACTAAACACTAATCACGGCAGTGATGAGGGCATTCGTAATTTTTTGCTAGTTCAGGTAAAAAATTACGAATGAATACACCATCGGTCAAATTACGCCTGTTTAGATATGAATCTCGGTCATTTACTAAGAAGTGCAAAGCAAAAAAACACAAAACACTGCCGTGAAAAATTACAACTCGTAAAAAAGTCCTAAAAAAAACAGACCTGCTTTTTTTTCCGTGATTTGAGATGCATGCAGGGATCCATGAGATCCGTGCATGTATATCAGTGGGAAGGGGTGGGAAAGTGCTTATTTTTGCCAAAAAAATTGCGTGGGGTCCCCCCTCCTAAGCATAACCAGCCTCGGGCTCTTTGAGCCGATCCTGGTTGCAGAAATATGGGGAAAAAAATGACAGGGGTTCCCCCATATTTAAGCAACCAGCATCGGGCTCTGCGCCTGGTCCTGGTCCCAAAAATACGGGGGACAAAAAGAGTAGGGGTCCCCCGTATTTTTAAAACCAGCACCGGGCTCCACTAGCTGGACAGATAATGCCACAGCCGGGGGTCACTTTTATACAGCGCCCTGCGGCCGTGGCATCAAAAATCCAACTAGTCACCCCTGGCCGGGGTACCCTGGGGGAGTGGGGACCCCTTCAATCAAGGGGTCCCCCCCCCCCAGCCACCCAAGGGCCAGGGGTGAAGCCCGAGGCTGTCCCCCCCCCATCCAATGGGCTGCGGATGGGGAGGCTGATAGCCATTTGTGATAATGAAAAGATATTGTTTTTAGTAGCAGTACTACAAGTCCCAGCAAGCCTCCCCCGCATGCTGGTACTTGGAGAACCACAAGTACCAGCATGCGGCGGAAAAACGGGCCCGCTGGTACCTGTAGTACTACCACTAAAAAAATACCCAAAAAAACACAAGACACACACACCGTGAAAGTATAATTTTATTACATACATACACACATACATACATACTTACCTTATGTTCTCACGCAGGTCGGTCCTCTTCTCCAGTAGAATCCAAGGGCTACCTGTTGAAGAAATTCTACTCACCAGATCCATGGGTCCAGGCTCCTCGGCAAATCCAGGGTTAATCCACGTACTTGAATAAATAAAAAAAAACGGTGTCCCGACCACGAACTGAAAGGGGACCCATGTTTGCACATGGGTCACCTTCCCACGAATGCCAGAAACCCACTTTGACTTCTGTCTAAGTGGGTTTCTTCAGCCAATCAGGGAGTGCCACGTTGTAGCACTCTCCTGATCAGCTGTGTGCTGCTGTCCTCACTGACAGGCAGCACACGGCAGTGTTACAATGTAGCGCCTATGCGCTCCATTGTAACCAATGCTGGGAACTTTCTGCTCAGCGGTGACGTCACTTTAGGTCAACCGCAGGGCAGAAAGTTCCCATAGGCGCTACATTGTAACACTGCCGTGTGCTGCCTGTCAGTGAGGACAGGAGCACACAGCTGATCAGGAGAGTGCTACAACGTGGCACTCCCTGATTGGCTGAAGAAACCCACTTAGTCAGAAGGCAAAGTGGGTTTCTGGCATTCGTGGAAAGGTGACCCATGTGCAAACATGGGTCACCTTTCAGTTCGAGGTCGGGCAACCGTTTTTTTGTTTTATTCAAGTACGTGGATTATCCCTGGATTTGCCGAGGAGCCTGGACCACTGGATCTGGTGAGTAGAATTTCTTCAACAGGTAGCCCTTGGATTCTACTGGAGAAGAGGACCGACCTGCGTGAGAACATAAGGTAAGTATGTATGTATGTGTGTATGTATGTAATAAAATTATACTTTCACGGTGTGTGTGTCTTGTGTTTTTTTGGGTATTTTTTTAGTGGTAGTACTACAGGTACCAGCGGGCCCGTTTTTCCGCCGCATGCTGGTACTTGTGGTTCTCCAAGTACCAGCATGCGGGGGAGGCTTGCTGGGACTTGTAGTACTGCTACTAAAAACAATATCTTTTCATTATCACAAATGGCTATCAGCCTCCCCATCCGCAGCCCATTGGATGGGGGGGGACAGCCTCGGGCTTCACCCCTGGCCCTTGGGTGGCTGGGGGGGGGGACCCCTTGATTGAAGGGGTCCCCACTCCCCCAGGGTACCCCGGCCAGGGGTGACTAGTTGGATTTTTGATGCCACGGCCGCAGGGCACTGTATAAAAGTGACCCCCGGCTGTGGCATTATCTGTCCAGCTAGTGGAGCCCGGTGCTGGTTTTAAAAATACGGGGGACCCCTACTCTTTTTGTCCCCCGTATTTTTGGAACCAGGACCAGGCGCAGAGCCCGATGCTGGTTGCTTAAATATGGGGGAACCCCTGTCAATTTTGTCCCCATATTTCTGCAACCAGGATCGGCTCAAAGAGCCCGAGGCTGGTTATGCTTAGGAGGGGGGACCCCACGCATTTTTTGTGGGGGATTTTACATTGTTTAATTAAAAAAAAAAAAATAAGAACCCCAGCACGGATCACACAGATCCGGCCGAGATTGATTGTAAAAAAAAACGGCAGTGTTTTGCTAATCACTGCCGTAAAAATAGGTAAAAAAAAACGAATGACATCGACATCGGAAGAAAAGAAAAACCCGAATACGACAGCTTAGTAAATCCATCGTAATCAATTCAAAAAGTTGCAGTTTTACACTGTCGATGTCATTCGTGATTGAACTTTGACCTTTTTTCGGAAATTACGAATCTTAGTAAATTTACCCCATGGTGTCAGATATATGAATAAAACACCTCTCACATATAGTGTCAGGTATATATGTATAACACCTCATATATAGTGTCAGAAGTATGATCAATCCACCTCTCACATACAGTGTCAGGTGTGTTGTAAATTCACCTCTCACTCATAGGTGTCAGGTATGTATGCTATTCAGATGTATCATTCGAGAGTGGATATAATACCTGTATCATCTAAAGATCTCTCACATAATAGTGTCAGATCTAGGTGATAATCCATAAAATGGAGTAGCACCCATTTACCTAATTCAGTATCCAGTGATCTCTTGCCTATAGATGTCAGACCCTGCCAAATAGTTATTACTTAGGGTGAGTTCTCTTCCTCCATAAAAAGAGTGGCAGCACTATAAATGCTATGATGGTGTATGGCAGGGGCGGATCCAGAAGAAAATGATAGGGGGGGCACCATGGAAGGGGCAAGTACATTTGCGTGCGGCTTCGGTGCATGTGAGGTGGCGCTTCTTATACAATGCCCACAGTTGTAGCGCTTATTATGCAATGTCCACTGTACTGGTAGTGCCCCTTATATAGACCCCCAAGTAGTGGTGCCCCTTTTGCAATGCCCGTATTGCCCCCAGTAGAAATGCCCTCAGTAGATGCCCCCCAGTAATAATGCCCCAGTAGCTGCCCCCAATAGATGACCCCCCAGTAATAATGCCCCCTACGAGTTTGCCCCAATAGATGACCCCCCTGTAGTAATGCCCCCAGTAGATGGCCCCCAGTAAAAATGTCCCCCAGTAGCTGCCCCCAATAGATGACCCCCCAGTAATAATGCCCCCTACGAGTTTGCCCCAATAGATGACCCCCCTGTAGTAATGCCCCCAGTAGATGGCCCCCAGTAAAAATGTCCCCCAGTAGCTGCCCCCAATAGATGACCCCTCAGTAGTGATGCCCCCAGTAGTTTGCCCCCCCAGTAGTAATGCCCCTTGTTGATGCCCCCCCAGTAGTAATGTCCCCCGTAGTTTGCCCCCAGGAGATGCCCCCTCTGCATTAAGGAAGCAAAAAACATACTTACCGAGCCCCGTTCCCGCGCCGCTGCAGTCCTCCTCCTCCCTGGGCGTCCGCTCCTCAGTCACTCAGCACTATGAGAGAGACGTCATGACTGACGTCTCTCCCATAGCGCACAGTGACAGCGCCGGAAGCCGGAGCTCAGTACTGAGCTCCTGCCTCCGGCTGCCGCTGTGCAGGGAGACGAGCGCCCGCTGGTAACACAATCTCAGCGGGCGCCTGTCATCTCCCTGTGCGGCGCAGGGGGAGAACGGGGAAGGAGGCCAGAAATTACAGGGGGGGCACGGGCCCGAGTGCCCCCCCCCTGGATCCGCCACTGGTGTATGGACAATGATTGTAATTCCAAGTTGATCGCAGCAGGACATTTTTTAGCAGTTGGGCAAAACTATGTGCACTGCAGGGGGTGGGGGGGGGGGGGGTGGGGGCAGATATAACATGTGCAGAGAGAGATAGATTTGGGTGTGGTGAGTTCAATCTGCAATCTAAATTGCAGTGTAAAAATAAAGCAGCCAGTATTTACCCTGCACAGAAACAAAATTACCCACTCAAATCTAACTCTCTCTGTAAATGTTATATCTGCCCCCCCCCTGCAGTGCACATGGTTTTGCCCAGCTGCTAAAAAATATCCTGCTGCGATCAACTTGGAATTACCCCCAATATACTGTTCTAGGAAATGATAAGTATTATTCCCGGATCAGAAATGCTACTCCGTAGCTTCCTAAATGCGGTGTATATCACAACATACCTGCTATGCAGGAAAACATATGTGTGCCTGTAGCATACAGAGACTGCATATACAATATATGCAATCCACTATTCTCATGCCATTACTGATCTTCTGTGCGTTATTTCTTATAAAGATGGCAACACTTGTGATGATAGCTGATACTGGTCTAATATATGTCCTGATCCTTTATACACCTTTCATATAGGGAGGGAGCACAAAATGTCAGTTTTTATTGGTTATATTATTAGCTTGTTATTACACCCTTTCTTGCATGTTACATTGTACACTTATCACATAAAGTTAATACCCAAAGTTTCAATGTGTAATGAATATAAGAATAATCTAGAAAGCTAATGAGATTCTACAGTGGAGACACATATAATGTGTGTCCTGCTACTGTAGTAATAATGATTATTAATCAATGTTTTATTACATAATCTAGTATTCCATTATGTTAACCCTGTATTTAATATAGACTATTGTAGTAGTGACCGTGTTTGTCCCTTATATAGGGTTTACTCATATAGTCTAATATCTTACTGTTTTAACATGTAACCAATGCAACGTGTCCAAGGGGAATCCCGTTATGGCAAATGGCATGGACAGGCAGTCTGTGTACTGGGGTCTTCCTCATGTATCCCTTGCAGAATATACAAATTAAATGTAAGTGTACCTTTTTAACAAGGAAGCTCAATAGATAAACAATAGATCCACAGAAAATGCAGCTTTAGTTGCATGCTTAATATTCGCCTATACTTGATCTTGCACAAATATAGGCGCATTATATGACAAAACAGCTTTCTGTTTGTCATATACTCTGCACTGTCTCCCATTGAAAAATTAACATTGCTTGACTTGATGCAGTATTGTCTGCATGCATAAGCATGCGCAGCACATTTTATTAGGGGGTGCACCATCAGAGGGGTGTGTCTAGCACCGCCTTTTGGGAGTGTCATCGCAATATAAAATATCCACCCTTGTACCAATCCTAATAAAGAAGACACATTGTCAGATGTTGTGAGGTGCACCAAACAAACACCCCTGATGGCACTCACTGTAATTACACTGCTCCTCCTCAGCCTGGTCTGGCTCCCCCTCTCTTTCCCCTGCAAGCTGCAGCAGCTTACTTACAAGTCAGCCGCTCACTGACACTGACAGTCGCAGACTAGTGCTGCTGCTGCTGGAAAAACGAGTGACGTGTCAATGTTGCTGCCGGCCGCCTGCCAGTATTGAATTTGTCTTCCTAACAGGAACACTGGCTGCATGCTGATCCTCATCAGTGACTGGCGTTGGCATAACATAGAAGGAGAGAGGTGGGCATGTGGCGGGAGCGCGTGCGAGCAGCATAACGTAATCACATCACATCACGCTGTTTTTGTACATGGAAGTGGAGCTGGGAGCTTGAAAGCCGGTGGCAGTGGCACCCTTGATTAACCCAGGCGTCCGGTCAGTAATGCAGTCCTGACAGGGTGCAGCGCAGAGGGGACAGTAATCAGCCTGCTCGGCGATCGCTGCATCAGGCATGTGTGATCGGAGTGCCAGACATTAGGGCAGGGCCGTCTTTACGTATGGGCTCAATGGGCTCTTGCCCAAGGGCCCCAGGACTGTAAGGGCCCTAGGCTGATAGCTGAGGGTCCCCTCTTTCCATGGGTACCAGATTTTTGAAAATCGGCCCTGGGGAACCGGAGATATCTGACTTCAAAGCAATGGTCCCCATCCAAGCCTGTTAATTGCTCTTCCCAGCCAGATATCTCAGGTTCTGTCTAACTTAGAGAGTTTCTGATGGTATACTGCAAAGGTTGGGGCTCTCCTCTTTCAGTGGACACTGGCAGCTTGTCTCTACTATGCCCAGAACCAGAGATATCAGCCATCAAGCAGGTGATCCCTGCTCCAGATCCACACGCCTGATATGCAGTTTTATATTTTTATTGGTGGATTGCTCTGGCTCCTGAACTCTGATCCCCAAGTCCCCAGTACCTCCTGAAAGGGAGGCTCTATAGCTTTTTTTTGTTATCCCATTCAATGCTACGAAATCAATTTCCAGGAACTTGAGATATCTGCAGTCAAGCAAGCTGCCCTCTCACCAGAAAATGATGAATACTAAGCCCATTCCACTATCCACCCCTCCCCTATGTATTAAACCCCCCCTAGCACCCTGGAAGTCATGTACCAGGGCCCCTTCATTCAGCCCAATGCACCCTTCTACAGTTTAGTGCTCTACCTCCTGCCCTATCTGTGCAGTAAAGGAGTAATTAGTAGAAATTACTGCTCCAGGTCCTACATGCTGAGCGGAAGATAGAACACCCCCTACCGCCCACGGGACATCAAAGCTGTCGCTGATAGCACCCCTAACACTGGAAGATGGGTAGGGGGCCCAGTGCGTTGCTGTGCCCAGGGGCCTACACTACTGTTAAGACGGCCCTGCATTAGGGGGTGCCTGTGCACCCCCACTTCATTCTGCTAATAGTAAGAGGAAGGTGTCCAGCACCCTTATACACTTTTACCTGGAAATATAATGAAAAAATGTGTAAAGTAAAAGGAAGCTCTGCCTTAAACTGTTTTACATGTAAATTCTTGACTGAAAATGTATAGTTTAATGCTGAGCTGCAAGTGAGGCAAAACTCTTAAGGCAACATTTCCTGCCGGGACATAAAAGGATCCAGTATAGCCTGGGGCATCTTATAATTACTTCTCAGCATTAAATTTCACTAAACATCAGTGAAAGATTTATTATGATTTTATTGCAAATAGTTTTGCTGTGCCTTCAAGTGTTGCAGTGTATTCTAACTGTGAACTATGATATCACTGAGGCATGAGGTGATATACGTATGCTGATCATGCAGAACCAACCAAAAGCTAACTCATTCTGCAACTATAAAATAAGAATTTACTTACCGATAATTCTATTTCTCGTAGTCCGTAGTGGATGCTGGGAACTCCGTAAGGACCATGGGGAATAGCGGCTCCGCAGGAGTCTGGGCACATCTAAAGAAAGCTTTAGGATCTCCTGGTGTGCACTGGCTCCTCCCCCTATGACCCTCCTCCAAGCCTCAGTTAGGATACTGTGCCCGGACGAGCGTACACAATAAGGAAGGATTTTGAATCCCGGGTAAGACTCATACCAGCCACACCAATCACACTGTACAACTTGTGATCTGAACCCAGTTAACAGCATGATAATAGAGGAGCCTCTAGAAAAGATGGCTCACTACAGCAATAACCCGAATTTTTTGGTAACAATAATTATGTACCAGTATTGCAGACAATCCGCACTTGGGATGGGCGCCCAGCATCCACTACGGACTACGAGAAATAGAATTATCGGTAAGTAAATTCTTATTTTCTCTGACGTCCTAGTGGATGCTGGGAACTCCGTAAGGACCATGGGGATTATACCAAAGCTCCCAAAACGGGCGGGAGAGTGCGGATGACTCTGCAGCACCCAATGAGAGAACTCCCGGTCCTCCTCAGCCAGGGTATCAAATTTGTAGAATTTTACAAACGTATTTGCTCCTGACCAAGTAACTGCTCGGCAAAGTTGTAAAGCCGAGACCCCTTGGCAGCTGCCCAAGATGAGCCCACCTTCCTTGTGGAGTGGGCATTTACAGATTTTTGGCTGTGGCAGGCCTGCCACAGAATGTGCAAGCTGAATTGTACTACAAATCCAACGAGCAATAGTCTGCTTAGAAGCAGGAGCACCCAGCTAGTTGGGTGCATACAGGATAAACAGCAAGTCAGATTTCCTGACTCCAGCCGTCCTGGAAACATATATTTTCCGGGTCCTGACAACGTCTAGCAACTTGGAGTCCCCCAAGTCCCTAGTAGCCGCAGGCACCACAATAGGTTTGGTTCAGGTGAACGCTGAAACCACCTTAGGGAGAAACTGAGGACGAGTCCTCAATTCCGCCCTGTCCGAATGGAAACTCAGATAAGGGCTTTTACAGGATAAAGCCACCAATTCTGACACGCGCCTGGCCCAGGCCATAGCCAACAGCATGACCACTTTTTCTGTGAGATATTTTAACTCCACAGATTTAAGTGGGTCAAACCAATGTGACTTTTGGAACCCAAAAACCACCTTGAGATCCCAAAGTGCCACTGAAGGCACAAAAGGAGTCTGTATATGCAGTACCCCTTTAACAAACGTCTGAACTTCAGGGACTGAAGCTAGTTCTTTTTTGGAAGAAAATCGACAGAGCCGAAATTTGAACCTTAATGGACCCCAATTTCAGGCCCATAGATACTCCTGTTTGCAGGAAATGTAGGAATCGACCCAGTTGAATTTCCTCCGTCGAGCCTTACTGGCCTCGCACCCCGCAACATATTTTCGCCAAATGCGGTGATAATGTTTTTCGGTTACATCCTTCCCGGCCTTGATCAGGATAGGGATGACTTCATCCGGAATGCCTTTTCTCTTCAGGACCCGGCGTTCAACCGCCATGCCGTCAACGCAGCCGCGGCAAGTCTTGGAACAGACAAGGTCCCCGCTGAAGCAGGTCCCTTCTTAGAGGTAGAGGCCACGGATCCTCCGTGAGCATCTCTTGAAGTTCCGGTTACCAAGTCCTTCTTGGCCAATCCGGAGCCACTAATATAGTGCTTACTCCTCTCCATCTTATCAATCTCAGTACCTTGGGTATGAGAGGCAGAGGAGGGAACCCATACACTGATTGGTACACCCACGGTGTTACCAGAGCATCTACAGCTATTGCCTGAGGGTCCCTTGACCTGGCGCAATACCTGTCGAGTTTTTCCCAACGGTTTATAATCATGTGGAAGACTTCTGGGTGAAGTCCCTACTCTCCCGGGTGGAGGTCGTGCTGAGGAAATCTGCTTCCCAGTTGTCCACTCCCGGAATGAAAACTGCTGACAGTGCTATCACATGGTTTTTCGCCCAGCGAAGAATCCTTGCAGCTTCTGCCATTGCCCTCCTGCTTCTTGTGGCACCCTGTCTGTTTACGTGGGTGACTGCCGTAATGTTGTCTGACTGGAACAACACCGGCTGACCTTGAAGCAGAGGTCTTGCTAAGCTTAGAGCATTGTAAATGGCCCTTAGCTTCAGGATATTTATGTGAAGTGATGTCTCCAGGCTTGACCATAAGCCCTGGATATTCCTTCCCTGTGTGACTGCTCCCCAGCCTCGCAGGCTGGCATCCGTGGTCACCAGGATCCAGTCCTGAATGCCGAATCTGCGGCCCTCTAGAAGATGAGCACTCTGCAACCACCACAGGAGGGATACCCTTGTCCCTGGTGACAGGGTTATCCGCTGATGCATCTGAAGATGCGACCCGGACCATTTGTCCAGTAGGTTCCACTGGAAAGTCTTGCGTGGAATCTGCCGAATGGGATTGCTTCGTAGGAAGCCACCATTTTTACCCAGAACCCTTGTGCATTGATGCACTGAGACTTGGTTTGGTTTTAGGAGGTTCCTGACTAGCTCGGATAACTCCCTGGCTTTTTCCTCCGGGAGAAACACCTTCTTTCTGGACTGTGTCCAGGATCATCCCTAGGAACAGAAGACAAGTCGTCGGAACCAGCTGCGAATCTGGAATATTGAGAATCCAATCGTGCTGCCGCAACACTACCTGAGATAGTGCTACACCGATCTCCAACTGTTCCCTGGATCTTACCCTTATCAGGGAATCGTCCAAGTAAAGGATAACTAAAAATTCCCTTCCTTTGAAGGAATATCATCATTTCGATCATTACTTCAGTAAAGACCCGGGGTGCCGTGGACCCTCCCTACGGCAGCGTCTGAACTGATAGTGACAGTTCTGTACCATAACCTGAGATACCCTTGGTGAGAAGGGTAAATTTTGACATGAAGGTAAGCATCCTTGATGTCCCGAGACATCATGTAGTCCCCTTCTTCCAGGTTTGCAATCACTGCTCTGAGTGACTCAATTTTGAATTTGAACCTCTGTATGTAAGTGTTCAAAGATTTTAGATTTTAAAATCGGTCTCACCGAGCCGTCTGGCTTCAGTACCACAATAGTGTGGAATAATACCCCGTTCCCTGTTGCAGGAGGGGTACCTTAATTATCACCTGCTGGGAATACAGCTTGTGAATGGCTTCCAAAACTGCCTCCCTGTCAGCGGGAGACGTCGGTAAAACAGACTTTTTGGAAACGGCGAGGGGAATACGTCTCGAATTCCAATTTTGTACCCCTGAGATAACACCTGAAGGATCCCGGGGTCTACTTGCGAGTGAGCCCACTGCGCACTGAAATTCACTGAGAACGGGCCCCCACCGTGCCTGAACTTGTAAAGCCCTAGCGTCATACTGAGGGCTTGGCAGAGGCGGAAAAGGGTTTCTGTTCCTGGGAACTGGCTGATCTCTGCAGCCATTTTCCTCTCCCTCTGTCACGAGCAGAAAAGAGGAACCCTTTTGTCCGCTTGCCAACCAGGACTGCGCCTGATAATACGGCGTCTTATTTTGAGAGGCGACCTAGGGTACATCCCCTTTTTTTTAAGGCAATACTTCCAAATGCCGTTTGGAATCCCTGACCACTTTACTGGTAGAATACAACGCACTTATACTTGATGCCAGTCGGCAAATATTCCGCTGTGCATCATGCAGATATAGAAATGCATCTTTTAATTGCTCTATAGGCAATAATATACTGTCCTTATCTAGGATATCAATATTTCCAGTCAGGGAATCCGACCACGCCAACCCAGCACTGCACATCCAGGCTGAGGCGATTGCTGGTCGCAGTATAACACTAGTATGTGTGTAAATACATTTTAGGATACCCTCCTGCTTTTTATCAGCAGGATCCTTAAGGGCGGCCATCACAAGAGAGGCTAGAGCCCTTGTTCTTACAAGCGTGTGAGCGCCTTATCCCCTGTAGGGGGTGTTTCCCAACGCACCCTAACCTCTGGCGGGAAAAGGTATACTGCCAATAACTTTTTAGAATTATCAATTGTTATCGGGGGGAAACCCACGCATCATCACACACCTCATTTTATTTTTCAGATTTAGGAAAACTACAGGAAGTTTTTCCTCACCAAACATAATACCCCTTTTTTTGGTGGTATTCATATTATCAGAAAAGTGTAAACATTTTCCATTGCTTCAATCATGCAATGAGTGGCCCTATTGGAAATCACGGTTGTCTCTTCACCGTCGACACAGGAGTCAGTATCCGTGTCGGCGTCTGTATCTGAGGTAACGGGCGCTTTAGAGCCCCTGTATGAGACGTCTGGACATGCACAAGCTGAGTAGCCGGCTGTCTCATGTCAACCACTGTCTTTTATACAAAGCTGACACTGTCACGCAATTTCAACAGTACATCCACTCAGGTGTCGACCCCCTAGGGGGTGACAACACTATTACAGACACTCTACTCCGTCTCCACATAATTTTTCTCCTCATACATGTTGACACAAACGTACCGACACACAGCACACACACAGGGAATGCTCTGATAGAGGACAGGACCCACTAGCCCTTTGGGGAGACAGAGGGAGAGTTTGCCAGCACACACCAGAGCGCTATATATATACAGGGATAACCTTATATAAGTGTTTTTCCCTTTATAGCTGCTGTATTGTTTATACTGCGCCTAATTTGTGCCCCCCTCTCTTTTTTAACCCCTTTCTGTAGTGTAGTGACTGCAGGGGAGAGCCAGGGAGCTTCCCTCCAACTGAGCTGTGAGGGAAAATGGCGCCAGTGTGCTGAGGAGATAGGCTCCGCCCCTTTCTCGGCGTCCTTATCATCCGTTTTTCTGTATGTTTTGGCAGGGGTTAAATGCATCCATATAGCCCAGGAGTTATATGTGATGCATTTATTTTAGCCATATAAGGTTTTTATCGATTTATTGCGTCTCAGGGCGCTGCCCCCCCAGCGCCCTGCACCCTCAGTGACCGGAGTGTGAAGTGTGCTGAGAGCAATGGCGCACAGCTGCGGTGCTGTGCGCTACCTTATCTGAAGACAGGATCGTCTTCTGCCGCCGATTTCACCGGACCTCTTCGCTCTTCTGGCTCTGTAAGGGGGCCGGCGGCGCGGCTCCGGGACCCATCCAGGCTGAACCTGTGATCGTCCCTCTGGAGCTAATGTCCAGTAGCCTAAGAAACCCGATCCACTCTGCACGCAGGTGAGTCCGTTTCTTCTCCCCTTAGTCCCACGATGCAGTGAGCCTGTTGCCAGCAGGTCTCACTGAAAATAATAAACCTAAACTAAAACTTTCACAAAGAGCTCAGGAGAGCCCCTAGTGTGCACCCTTCTCGTCGGGCACAGAAATCTAACTGAGGCTTGGAGGAGGGTCATAGGGGGAGGAGCCAGTGCACACCAGGTGATCCTAAAGCTTTCTTTAGATGTGCCCAGACTCCTGCGGAGCCGCTATTCCCCATGGTCCTTACGGAGTTCCCAGCATCCACTAGGACGTCAGAGAAATTAGCAATTTCATCGACCTCAACATAGCGACAACTACTGTGGCTTCTAGTGATCCTTCAAATTGTGACATTTCCTGAATAAATGGAAGACATCATGAATAAAGAGGGACTCAAATGTGCCAACATTTCCAAAGAATATGTGTAATCTTTTTTGTTAATTAATGCTAAAACCTGTTATAATGAAAATCTGTGATTAGTGGGAAGTACGTGTAGATACAAAAAAAAAACGTTTACATCCATAAGTGAATGGCACACAGTGGGCCAACATAAGGCTAAAATGACTGAGGCACTTACTTGGGCCACAAGTATGTAGTTTAGTATAAATGCACTGACCTCCTGGACATACACGACACAGTAGCTGCTGAGCCATTTACTTTTAAACTAGAGATGTGCGGCGGGCACTTTTCATGTTTTGTGTTTTGGTTCTAATTCCCCACTCGTGTTTTGGTTTTGACTTGTTTTTGCAAAAACCACCCTTTCATGTTTTGGTTTTGGATCTGGATGATTTTTGAAACTCCCCCCCCATAAAAACAGCTAAAATCACAGAATTTGGGGGTAATTTTAACCTACGGTATTTTTAACCTCAATAACATTCATTTCCACTAATTTCCAGTCTATATTGAACACCTCACACCTCACAATGTTGTTTTTAGGCCTAAAAGTTGCACCAAGGTCACTGTATGACTAAGCTAAGCGACACAAGTGTGCGGCACAAACAGCTGGTCCATCTAGGAGTGGCACTGCAGTGGCAGACAGGATTGCAGATTTTTTTTAAAAAGCCCCAAACTGCACATCACGCAAAGAAGAAAAAGAGGTGAAATGAGGTAGCTGTATGACTGAGCTAAGCGACACAAGTGTGCCGTACAAACACCTGGCCCATCTAGGAGTGGCACTGCAGTTGCAGAAAGGATGGCACTTAATTTACATTGAAGTAAAAGAGGTGCAATGAGGTAGCAATGAGGTGCAATGAGGTAGCTGCATGACTAAGCTAAGCGACACAAGTGTGCAGCACAAACAACATGGGACGTGTTGGAATTTGCCCAGATGTAATACACGCACAATATTGGTGGCACAGGATAGCGTACCCCTAAACCACACACACACACACACACACACACACACACACACACACACACACACACACACAGCAAAGCCTGTAAAATTAATTTGGATAATAATAACCCTTTTATTTGAGCTATTATAATAATATGCAGCACAGGCGAGCGTACCCCTACACCACACAGGACAAACCCAGTATAAATGATTTAGATAATAATATAAGTAATGTATATAAACCTTTTATTTGGAGTAAATAATATACAGCACAGGACACCACCACTGGACTTATGGCAGCACAAGACAGCACCACTGGACTGGACTTACACGGCAGTACCTCTGGACTTATACAGCAGTACCCCTGGAGTTGTACGGCAGTGTCAAACAGGATGGCACTTCAAAAACTAGTCCCCAAACAGCACATGATACAAAGGAGAAAAAGAGGTGCAAGATGGAATTGTCCTTGGGCCCTCCCCCCACCCTTATGTTGTATAAACAGGACATGCACACTTTAACAAACCCATCATTTTAGTGACAGGGTCTGCCACACAACTGTGGCTGAAATCACTGGTTGGTTTGGGCCGGCTGCACTAAACAGTCTTTCAGAGTACACACTGGAGGGGGGGCAACTTAGGTAAAATAAAGCCAGTTTGTGCACTGGATATATGGCAGCAGAGGACACCACCACTGTGACTGGTCACTGGACTGATGCTGCACAAGACACTACCCCTGGTCTGATGCAGGACAACACAGCAAAACTGTAAGGGACTTATACAGCAGCCAGCAGCACTGGGGACATATGGCAGCAGAGGACACCACCACTGTGACTGGCTGGACTGATGCAGCACAATACACTGACTACACTGGACTGGACTGAGAAGCACAAGACAGCACTAGACTCGCCACCCCACTTTCCTGCCCCCCACACAGACACTGAGGACGGAGACACGTCCTCTCACTACACTCTCCGAGACTGGAGTGAAAATGGCGGCGACGCGCGGCTCCTTATATGGAATCCAAACCCCGCGAGAATCCGACAGCGGGATGATGATGTTTTGGCTCGTTCTGGTTTCCGAGTAAGGCAGAAAAACCCTGAGCCTGACTCGGATCCGGGTTTGTGACGTGACGTCCGGTAGGGTTCGGTTTTCTGAGAACCGAACCCGCTCATCTCTATTTTAAACACATGACAACTGGGCCCAACACAAACTCATTTGCAACGTTGACCCACACAACAAAGCATTTACAGCATGACTGGAGCGCATTGCACATGGTCATGTGGTTTTACTGAGCTGCGGTCTGCTTATGTGTGATCTGTTGGTTTGTTCTGTATTCTGTGTAGTAGTAACACTAACACCAGACTCCTATAGTCCGATGCTGTCACATATTCCTTCATAAAATGGTTGTCAGTGACAGTTCTTAATCCAGTGCAAAGAAAGATACATTGAAGGAAAAACTATCAGGAACACAGTTATTCGTTAAGGATGGGCAGCAATGACAGTGAAAAGAGTATGTTGGTACCATATTGGCAGATGATACCCTGCCTTAGATGCCAGGCTCTCCTCATAGTTTCACTTAAGTGTACATCATCGTCATCATTGTTTATATAGCACCCAGGGGAGCTACTAAGTAACTGGGCCCAGGCTTTTAATAGGGGTCACGGATCTGATAGCACCATTGTGTTACTGCACAGAGAATGTGTAATCATTCATCAGTCCCTGGCGCATTGGAGCACACAGTCTAAATTCTCCCCCAGCCAGGGTGCTGAACTCGCACCCAGTGTGACAAAAAAATTGGAGAGTGACATGCAGTCACACCACCAAAATGTCATACATCGGAGGGGGGGGGGGGGGGGGGGGGGGCAAGGCCTAGTGGATATAAAGTCATGCCTTAATTCATGTGCACAAGGAGTCCCACTAAGGAATTTATCAGTCTTGAGAGGTATGCCCTATGACTGTCTGATCAGCAGGTAACCCTTCCAATGGGAATCCTCAGACGCAGCCAGGGAAGACACCCAGTGCACAGACTTACTGGTTAACTTCACTGGGGGGCTGCAGACCTGCAGCGCTAATGTAAAATCTGCCACTGGACAAAGTGGACATATAGGTGTATGAAAATATTATGCTAAGGTCACTGTTGCATTGTAATTGGCTCTTTCACAAGTGTTTACAATGACTGATCTGGTCTGAAATTCATCCAGCTCACAGTCAATCTGCAAAATGATTGCACCCCAGGTTAAGAAATTCATATAAATTGCTACATTGGACATGTGAATTTTTTCAGTTCCGTACATTCTAATGATGATGTGGACAATGATGTGGTGAAAATATAGGCCTTTATTTAGGGTCATATTCAATTAGCTGCAGGTTACATAGTTTTCATACACAGGGGTGTATTCAATACCTGTCGGATCCTTTCCGTATTCAATGTGCGGCCAAATCCGACTGTCGGATTTTGCCGCTCCCGACAGCCGATCGTCGGCCGGCCACACTCAGTCCCTGCTGGTCTCCTCACCCGTCCACGCTCTGTCCTGACAGGTAACTGTCACCCATCCACATTCCGCCCCAACATCCGCTCGTCACCCATCCACACTCTGCCCTGACAGCCGCTCCTCACCCGTCCACGCTCCGTCCCGACAGCCGCTCCTCACCCATCCACGCTCCGTCCCAACAGCCTTTCCTCACCCGTCCACGCTCCGTCCCGACAGCCGCTCCTCACCCGTCCATGCTCCGTCTACACTCCTCTTCTCACATGGTTCCGTCCCCTCCTACCTGTCGCCGCTCCCCCGTCTCATTTCCCCGATTTCGACAATGTCAATCCAACTTTAAAAAAAGTCGGATTGACATTGTTGGAACCGGGACCAAAACCTGTAGATTTGGCTGCGTTCCCAACAATACACACGTGGACTCCGACAATCCACGTGGTTTCCAACAACTCAGGAATTCCGGGCTTGTCGTAAAAAATGGCCCGGCATTGAATAGGTCGGAACCCCTTTAGGTCCGACCTAAACTTATCGTAAACTGCCATCTTTCCGACAAGACAGCAGTTTCCGACAGGTATTGAATACACCCCATAGTATTTTCAGCAAACACACTCACTGATATCACGCAATTCAATTGCACAAGCCTATACATGGTATTTGCAGCAATTTTGTGCAGTAATTCTACATGGTGCAAACTTAGAGAGTGGATGAAAAAGTGGGAAAACAACCTGAATCCCAGAAAAGTGGCAACTGAGATTGAACAGTATAGAAGGCTATTAGTGGCCATAAACACAAGTACTAGAGTTTCTTAAAATGTGCCATATGGGATTTTTACCTTTATTATTAACAGTGGAAAAATCATAGAAAGTGTATTTCATCAAATGAAAGCCATTTGTTTGGGATACAGCAATATGCCTGTAATGCGACTATAATTTTATAAGCAAGTTTCCAAAATATTCAAAATAAACACTTGTAATGTCATCTGCAAGTTCACAACTCCTTCCCGTCTATAAAACACCCCAAACTACACGTCCTACATAATTCAACCTTTTATTCGAGCTTTTTACAGAAAATCACCTGAAAAATTGCATAATTATTGGTCATAACTAAATGCTTCTAAGTGCATTATTATTCATGAGGCGAGCATACCTGAAGTTCTGCAACATACCCCAGCATTTTTATCCTAATGGTTTTCCCTATTTTCCACCTTCTATGGGGCTCGAACAACGAGTCAAATTAACTCCCATTGACAGACAATGGGAGTCAAATTGGGAAATGCTGGGAAAACATTCTTCAAATGAAGGGAAGCAATAGGACACGAGGACATGTACTGAGGCTGGAGTGAGGTAGGTTCAGGGGAAATTAGATGAAAAATTACTTTACAGAAAGGGTAGTGGACAAGTGGAATAGCCTCCCAGTGGAGGTGGTAGTGGGTAAGACAGTAGAGCAATTTAAACATGCATGGGATAGACATAATGATATCCTTACAAAGGAATAAGGATCAAATAAGGTTTGAGATAAAAATATGGTAAAAAGAAAAAAGGGGCAGACTAGATGGGCCAAGTGGTTCTTATCTGCCGTCAAATTCTATGGGGGGAATTCAAATGTTTTAAAAGTTGGTTGGGTGTCTGTTTTTTTCCTGTCTATTAGATAGGAAAAAAACATACACCCAACTGACTTTTCAAACAATTGAATATCCCCCTATGTTTCTAGACATATTAACTTAACGATTATTTCTAATTAAATAGGAAGAAAATATCAAAATTTTAAGCCACGGTAAGCAATTTTCTTTAAAAAAAAAATACAGGTTTGCAATTTGGCAAACCATGTTGCAATGCAAAGGCTGCAAACACAAATATTGATTCATGTGGGGGAAATACTGTCTGCTTTTGCATGTTACACACAAATAAAAAATTGTAAAGTGTAGAGAGATAAAGTAACAACCAATCACCTTCAGTCATTCTTCTGGCACCAGTGGAGCACTCAGGGGGATTGGGTGGTATGAAAGTTTTGGGCGGATGGAGTGCATGGCTGCCATTCTACAGTGCTGGAGCCCGTAACATGGCAGTTGCAAACTGGTTGGTACTTTATCTCTCTCCACTTAATCTCTCTCTGAGGTTTGATACATTTCCCCCAGTAGCTGAATAACATTACTCTAGAACAAATGCACCTCTTTGTACACTATAGTTAAATGTAAGACACTCAAGTGATTCATATATGTATAGTTTTGGTTTATATATATATTTGTGCATTGTAAGTGCATTCCCTGTTTACAAACTCTGATTTCTTTATTTATTTAACATGTAAATAGTTATTCTGGTTGTATATGTTTGACCGTAATATATGAGCTCGTTATTTGCTGTATTTGAATGTTCTTATTTTTTTTTTAAACAATCATATTTAACTACTTGGTGTACCAACATGCACCGAACATGTGATCCCTGAAATGTTACATGTGCTCTATATGTAACCGCTATCAAAGATGATATGGATATATTCTATTTTGTGTCTCTTCATTATCCAGTACTTGTATAGACACTTGTCCTTGAATAAATCAACTTCTATACAGTGAATGGCTGTCAGCACTCTGATTGGTGGATAGCTCCTGCCATCCACCAATCGGCATGCTGACAGCATTCACTGTCAGGCAGGGATTCAGGTACCTGCACCTGCATAGAGCCCCCTAGAAAATGAAGAGCCCAGGGCAGCTGCCCAGTGTGCCCATACATTAAGATGGTCCTGCTTCTGCGACTTTTGCACATTTTAGCGTATTCTGTGCTATAGTGTCCACCTCTGAATCAGACCCATATTCTAGAGCATAGGTTCTCAAACTCGGTCCTCAGGACTCCACACAGTGCATGTTTTGCAGGTAACCCAGCAAGTGCACAGGTGTATTAATTACTCACTTATACATTGTGAAAGGTCCACAGGTGGAGCTAATTATTTCACTTGCAATTCTGTGAGGAGACCTGCAAAACATGCACTGTGTGGGGTCCTGAGGACCGAGTTTGAGAACCTGTGTTCTAGAGCCAATCAGATCAATCGGTCGGAGCAACTCCATACACAGACACTGCAGGATGCATGCACTTGTGCGACTTTTGATGGCTTTTGATGCATGCACAGTCACAAGAAATCGCTAATTTACATGAACATTGGCGTTGCATCTGACTCCGCCTCAGACCCAATGTAACATAAATGACCCATTCCCAAGTTCTCTGTGTTTGTGCTTCAATGGGGGTCATTCCGAGTTGATCGCTAGCTGCCTTCGTTCGCTGTGCAGTGATTAGGCAAAAAAAGGCACTTCTGCACATACGTATGCGGCGCAATGCGCACGTGCGTTGTACTATTGCAACGAACGATGTAGTTTCACACAAGGTCTAGCGAAGCTTTTCAGTCGCACTGCTGGCCTCAGAGTGATTGACAGGAAGAGGGCGTTTCTGGGTGTCAACTGACCGTTTGCAGGGAGTGTTCGGAAAAATGCAGGCGTGGCTGGGCGAACGCAGGGCATGTTTGTGACATCAAAACAGGAACTGAATGGTCTGAAGTGATCACAAGTGCTGAGTAGGTTTTGAGCCACTCTAAAACTGCACAAAAAAAGTTTGTCGCCGCTCTGCAATCCTTTCGTTCGCACTTCTGCTAAGCTAAAATACACTCCCAGTGGGTGGCGGCATAGCGTTTGCACGGCTGCAAAAAACTGCTAGCGAGCGATCAACTCGGAATAACCACCAATGTATCATGACTGCAGCTAAATTAAAGATACACAGTGATACATTATATCTGCAACTACTGTACTTGTTAGTTGTGATAAAATAGATGTATTCATGAGGCAGATGTTTTAAACATTAACTTCAGATGACAGGTTTACCACCCAAGAGGGTATTAAAAGGAAAAAGGTAATATCAACAATTAGCAATCAATAAATATTATGCAGATCATGTAAACAGTAAGAATATACAATAACAGTTAATGTTTATGTAGCCAAACACAAATACAAAAAAATGCTAAACATATCCTGTAGAATTTCAATTTGTGTATTAAAAGCTTTGCGTTATTGCAATTCTAATCATTTTCTTTTACACTGACCTGGCAAACTAAAATGCAGTATACAGAATATACTGTAGTTGTTAGGATTAGGGAAAATAGACGTGTGGATTAGGGGTAGGAGAAGCATCAAAATGGTTCTTTAAACTGCGGGCCCCCAGCTGATGTGGAACTACACATCCCAGCATGCTCTGCAACAGTTTTGCTATTAAGGCATGCTCAAACTGAGGCACAGCATGCTGGCATGTGTAGTTCCACAGTAGCTGGAGGGCAGGTTGAAGACCCATGAAGGTATGCACTGTTACATGACTTGAAAAAAAAAATCTTTAATTTTATTTATCAGTCAGGACAAAGTAAGGAAAAAATAGTCTGTAGTTTTGCATTGCCTTAAAACAAGTCTTATTTTATTTTGGCCTCTCTGGTAGAGTAAATTAAAAAAGGAGGTAAGCATGCCTCATGCCTCAATTACCCCCTACAGGTCATGTTTTGTGGATTTCTTTAATCATGCACCGTGCATTAATAATCCATTTGCTCGGATTATCCGACCTGCTTACAGACAGAAATCCTATAAACATGACCCTGTTGGGGGCATTTTGGGATTGGAATTAAGAACCACTGTGGTTAGTGCTGGATTTCCCACTAGGCACATGAGGCACGTGCCTAGGGGCGGCACCTCCCCCAGACACACCAGAAACCCGCGGCTGCTGCTGACTGCTCCCCCCCCCCCCACACCCAGCACCAGCGCCTCCCACCCGCCGGGCTGCTTGGCTGAATACTTCCTGGCCACAGCACCAAGAGCAAGAAGAATCCATAGAATCAAGATTAATGGGGAAAGAAGTCCAAGGAATTTGTAAGTGCAGCAGTCCTGGTGACAGCATCAGTGCCTCCCCCTCTGCCAGTGCCTCCCCACTCTCTGTTAGTGCCTCCACCCTCTGTCAGTGCCTCCTTCTTGCTCTGTCAGTGGAGGTACATCATAGTCTATACTATAGGGAAGGGGATGCAAATTATATTCTACACTATGGGGGGGGGGGGGGGGCACGAAGGCAGAAAAAAAATGTTGTGCCTAAGGGGGTTCAGACCTCAAAATCTGCCTCTGACTGTGGTAGATAGTAACAGATCACTGTCAACTTTGTGGCACGTCTAGGGTTATCTTCTTCACATCGATTGGGAGTTTCCACCAATTAGGAATAACTACAGTAACAGATTTATACCTGAAGATCTGTCTATTTCATCAAAGTGTCGTATCCAAGAGGTGGAAGACTTTGTACAGGTGCATGTATGATAAAAAGTAAGACATAAATAAGCCTGAACAGAGGAGAAAAATTGGAAGAGTACTTCGGAGTCCCAGAAGCTGACAACAGATAGCAACAGACATTGGTCTTAATAGTAACTAGAGATGTGCGGCGGGCACTTTTCATGTTTTGTGCCCGGTTTTGGTTCTGGTTCCATGCTCGTGTTTTGAATCTGGATTAGTTTTGCAAAAACCACCCTCTTGAATTTTGGTTTTGGTTTTGGATCTGGATGATTTTTGAAAAACATAAAAACAGATAAAATCACATAATTTGGGGGTAATTTTGATCCTACTGTATTATTAACCTCAATAACATTCATTTCCACTCATTTCCAGTCTATTCTGAACACCTCACAATATTGTTTTTACTTTAGGCCAAAAGGTTGCACTGAGTGGCTGGATGACTAAGCTAAGCGACACAAGTGTGCGGCACAAACACCTGGCCCATCTAGGAGTGGCACTGCGATGGTAGACAGGATGGCACTTAAAAAAACTAGGCCCCAAACAGCACATCATGCAAAGAAGAAAAAGAGGTGCAATGAGGTAGCTGTATGAATAAGCTAAGTGACACAAGTGTGCGGCACAAACAACATGGGATGAGGCTGGAATTATATGGCAGTACCACTGGACATATACAGCAGTATCACTGGACTGGATTTATATGACAGTACCACTGGATTTATACGGCATGACCACTAGATATATACGGCAGTATCACTGCAATTATACGGCAGTACCACTGGACATATACGGCAGAATCACTGGACATATATACGGCAGTATCACTGGTCTGGATTTATACACCAGTACCACAAGAATTATATGGCAGTACCGCTGGACATATACAGCAGTTTCACTGGATTTATACGGCGGTACCACTGGGCATATGCAGCAGCACAGGGACACCACCACTGGACTGATGCAGGATAACACAGCACCACTGCAATGGACTGGATTTATACAGCAGTACTGGACATATGGCAGCAGAGGACACCACCACTGTGACTGATCTGATGAAGCACAAGACACTACCACTGCACTGATACAGCTCAACACAGCAGAGACGGCCTTAGGCATAGGTAAACTAGGCAAATGCCTAGGGCATTTGGAATGCCTAGGGGCACACGCAGCTTATGTTGATTAAAATGACATGTGGCATTCCTATATTCTGTGTGTGACTGCATCTGCATATGAAATGCTATGTTACAGTGTATTCCTGAGAATCACTGTAACATAACATTTCATTTGCAGATACAATCACAGTCACACACAGAATATAGGCATTCCACCTATCATTTTAATCAGCAGGAGCTGCTTGTGCGTCCTAGCCATATAGCAAGGCAAATAAGTTGCATTTTTGGCAAAAAGGCACCCAACATTAGCAGAGCTGACAGCTGACTCACGCCAGGCATCTCCTGCTGCATGGCATATATGTATGAGGACACATCTGTATCCAAGCAGAGGCAGAGTGTTAGCGGCCATGTGAGTGCTGTGTGTGTGTGAGTGGGTTGGTTGTGCAATAGTGTTCAGCATATGTGTAAGGGGCATTATGTATGTCATATGTATAAATGCATTAATAATGTGCGGCATACTGTATGTGTAAGCTACATTATCTGTATAAGGGCATTAGTAAGGGTTGGCATATTGTGTAAGGCGCATTATGTTTATATGGGCATTAATGTGTATCATTTGTGTAAGGGGCATTACTGTGTGGTATTTTGTGTATAAATGCATTACTAAAGTGTGGCATTATGTGTATAAGGTGCTCTACTGTGTGGCATTATGTGTATAAGGTGCTTTACTGTGTTGTGTAACATATAAAAAGGGCACTACTGTGTGGTCTAATGTGAATAAATAGCAATATGGACTGGGGTAATGTGAATAAGGGGCAATGCAGTGTGATGTAATGTGAATAAAGGGCACTACTGTGAGGAGTAACGTATAAGGTAAAGTGGTATTACCGTGTGATGTAACGTCAATAAGGGCCACTATCACATGATATAATGTGAATAAAGTTACACTACTGTGTGGCATAATATGAATTGGGGGTACTATTGTGTGGCCATGCCCCTTCCAAGCAAAAACACGTCCCTTTTTTGGCTGTGCACCGAATGTGCGCACTGCTTTTATTTAAAATATAGAAGGTAGGAGCACCAAAATGAGGGCTGCTATGAGTGAGGGATGATGGTGCTTGGAAAGGAGTGCAGGTCAGAGGCGGAACTAGCGGTGGTGCTAGGGGGCACCAGCCAAAATCTTGCCTAGGGCATCATAATGGTTAGAGCCGGCTCTGTAACACAGCACCACTGGACTGGACTTATACATCAGCACTGGACATATGGCAGCAGAGGATACCACCACTGTGACCGGACTGATGCAGCACAACACAGCACCACTGGACTGATGCAGCACAACACAGCACCACTGGACTGGACTTATACAGCAGCACTGGACATATGGAAGCAGAGGACACCACCACTGTGACTGGACTGATGCAGCACAAGACACCACCACTGGACTGATGCAGCACAACACAGCACCACTGGACTGGACTTATACAGCAGCACTGGACATATGGCAGCAGAGGACACCACCACTGTGACTGGACTGATGCAGCACAAGACACCACCACTGGACTGATGCAGCACAACACAGCACCACTGGACTGGACTTATACAGCAGCACTGGACATATGGCAGCAGAGGACACCACCACTGTGACTGGACTGATGCAGCACAAGACACTACCACTGCACTGATGCAGCACAAGACACTACACTGCACTGATGCAGCACAAGACACTACCACTGCACTGATGCAGCACAAGACACTACACTGCACTGATGCAGCACAAGACAGCACCACTGGACTTATACAGCAGCATTGGAGATATGGCAGCAGAGGACACAACCACTGTGACTGGACTGATGCAGCACAACACAGCACCACTGGACTGATGCAGGACACTGAGGACGGAGACACGTCCTATCTCTACACTCTCCAATGCCGGAGTGAAAATGGCGGCGACGCGCGGCTCCTTATATGGAATCCAAACCCCACGAGAATCCGACAGCGGGATGATGACGTTTTGCCTCGTTCTGGTTTCCGAGTCAGGTGGGAAAACCTGAGCCGGACTCGGATCTGGGCTCGGGAAGTGAAGTTCGGGGGGTTTCGGTTCTCAGGGAACCGAACCCGCTCATCTCTAATAGTAATCTTATTTAACCTGTGAAAATAACAAGCATTTTTTATCTCAGGCTTTGACAAACCGTATCCCTGCTGCAATTATGGAACTACAAGTCTCAGTATAACCTATTAGCTTATGTCGCCTTTTTAAAAATGTGAGTGGATGTTGTTGGTTTTCTTTCCTTTAATTAAACATAAGAATGTTTTGTAAATTGTAGTTTGCTGCTGAATTAAATATCTGTTGCTACGCTTAAGTCACTAACGTGTCAGCATAGTGTATGTCCAACAAGAACAGACTTAATGAACAATGATACGGAAAGACATGGAGGAGATAAGACCAGACACAAATAGAATGCTTTAGCAAATGACGATTTACAGCGCAGATAGATTACTGGGCAGACAGAGTATCTGAGCCTAAATAATAGGCTTGTGTTGTAGTTAATGCATGAGAAGCTGCATAATGACTCCTTTCACAGCTATTTAAAGCAATAGTTCCTTGGTAACTAAGTAATCTGCATCATACTTATAGCAATATTTAGGAATTAAAGTTATAATTAGAGTTTTGGGTATGAAGTTCACATGAACAGCTGTGGTGTTTAGAATCCTGTAGAAGACATAGAAACATAGAACGTTGACGACAGATAAATAAATACCAGTCCACCTAGACTGTCCTTTCTGCTTATTAACGGTTTATCCGCAGGACAGACTTGTATTTAGTCAAAGCATGTTTAAATATTTTAATTGTATTTTTATCATTGTGGCAACTGTCATTTAAATACATTGGGTGTATTTTTTTTACTCCTTTTTTGCTTCAACTATATTTATTAACATTAACAGCGAGAGCTTCTTTCACCAATGAAGAAGGTCTGGAAAACATTTCCTGGAAGGCTAGTTCTATCATGTGAGAGAGACTGAAGCAGTGGCCAGTCTTGGAAACAGAGGCTGTCATGTTATTCATGTTATACCCCTTTTACACTGACAATTTTATCCCGGGATTTTGCACGTGAACGTGCATTATCCCAGGATTTTTGTCAGTGTAAAAGGGTACACTTATAATTTCCCGGGACGAGCATCCCGGGATTTCAACTCAGGTCTCGACCTGGGTTGAATCCGGGACCGTCCCGGGAAGCTGTGCAGTGTGAACGGGTATACCGGGTCAAGGCGACCCGGCACCCGTTCTCTGCATAGGAGGAGGCGGTGCTAATGTGAAAGGGTCATTCCCGGGAATTACCAAACCCAGCGAGTGTAAAAGGGGTATAGGCTCACTTATACCCCTTTCAGACAGAGGGGCAGATGTATTAACCTGGAGAAGGCATAAGGAAGTGATAAACCAGTGATAAGTGTAAGGTGATAAAGGAACCAGCCAATCAGATCCTAACTGTTAATTTACATATTGGAGCTGATTGGCTGGTGTCTTTCACCTTGCATTTATCACTGGTTCCTTATGCCTTCTCCAGGTTAATACATCTGCCCCAGAAAGTGAAATTACCAGGTGAAGCAGTTCCACCCGGTAATTTCCTTTTTCTTTGTGAAAGGGTCAACCCGTGTTGTAATTCCCGGGACTTCGACCCAGGAATTTACCAGGGTCGGGGACACGGGAATTATGACACGGGTTGACCCTTTCACACAGACAAAATACCCGTATTGATCTGCAAATTTCGACCCGGTAATTTGCATGTCTGTGTTAAAGGGGAGGGTCAGGCAGGTCCCGGCAAAATGACCCGGCACTGAAATGCCGGGTAATTGCCGGGACTTTCAGACGTTTCTGACTGAAAAGGGTATTAGGGTTGTTTCTGAGGGTATCCGGTCTTTAGGTCGACAGCACTTAGTTTCGATTATCATTAAGTGGACCACTATTGGTCGACATGCATTAGGTCGCATGGTCAGTATGTCGACATGGCAAAGGTTGACGCATGAAAAGATCGATATGAGGTGTTTTTTTAAAATATATTTTTTTTAACTTTTTCATAATTTATGATCCACGTGGACTACGATTTGGAAAAGTAAGCTGTGCCCAGCGCAGGGGTTGTGGAGTGAGGCACCGCGCCCGAAGCATGGCGAGCAAAGCGAGCCATGCAAGGGGATACGGTGCACTAATTGGGGTCCCCGGTCACTTTACAAAGAAAACAACACCCCCCCAAAAAAAACTCATGTCAACCTTGTCCATGTTGACCTATTTCAGGTGTCGACCTAGTTACTGTCGACCAATAGTGGTTGACCTAATGACTGTTGACCTAGTTACTCTCTACCCTATGATCCACACTCTTTCTGAGGGGTCTATTTGCTAAGCCTTGATAAAGTGGATGGAGATAAAGTACCAGCCAACCAGCTCCTGACTGTCATTTTTCATACACAGCCAGTGACATGGCAGTTAGGAGCTGATTGGCTGGTACTTTATCTCCGTCTACTTTATATCCATCCAAGGCTTAGGAAATAGACTTCAAGTCACCTGGATCCCTGTGCATGGATGCAAAGGGTGACTTTTTGCATGCGCAAATGCCTATTTACACATCTTCGTGCAAGCCCTCTTCTGAGATGGACACGACTTGGCCAGATCTGACATTCCAGGAAGTAGGATGTTTTGGGGCAGGAATCGGATGGGACAATGCGATGACACGTGCATGGCGAAATGTTTTATATATAGCAGGATAATCATTGAAAAAATGTTTATTCCCATCTTTATATGGACTGGAAAAAATCTAGGCACTTCTGCAAATTTTAATTCATAGGCACCTAAGTAGAGTTATCTCCCTCAAGGACTGTAGAACAGACTAGCTGATACAAACTAACTAAAGTAGCAATGTAAAAAAAAAAAAAAAAAATAAGAAAAGTAAAAATATTTGTAGTTCATTTCCCCTCAATCCTGAATCTATATGAAGTAGTCCACGCACAATTGGAATACAATTACATCTTCATGTTCCACCAAGACTGGCATAAAATGATGGACAACCACGGCCTTGATGAACAACACTGGGCATGTTTATCTGTATGCGAAGGACAAGGGTTTTGAATATCTTGTGTGGTAAACAAATCTATGTATTTATGTTTTAAGCTGTAGAACTTTGTAAATCTAGAACCACTTTGGTGAAAAATAAGACATTGATCCTCTGCACTCATTAAGTTGAAAGTGAATTTGTACTTATATTTACTAGTATATGACTGTCCAGAAGTGGAAGATTTTAGCACAAGATTTCATGTATTGTTTTATGCAAGACTACTCAAATGAAAATAAATGGGAAAAGGGGGATGCTTCTGCATGAATATAATGAGTAGGGATGAGCGAGTTCGGTTCTCAGAGAACCGAACCCTACCGAACTTCACCATTCGAGTCCGGATCCGAGCCAGGCTCGGGTTTTCCCGCCTGACTCGTAAACCAGAACGAGGCAAAACGTCATCATCCCGCTGTTGTATTCTCGTGGGGTTTGGATTCCATATAAGGAGCCGCATCCCCGCCATTTTCACTCCGGCATTGGAGAGTGTAGAGAGAGGACATGTCTCCGTTCTCTCAGTGTCTTCAGTGTCCGTGCCTTGTGCTGAATCTGTCCACTGCTGCCGTATAATAATAATAATAATAATAATAATAATAATAATAACAACAACAAGTCCCTTACAGTGTTGCTGTGTTGTCCTGCATCAGACCAGTGGTAGTGTCCTGGCCATCAGCCATCAGTCATTCCAGTGACCAGGCAGTCACAGTGGTATACGTTGCAGCTATATGTCCACTGCTGCAGTTTTATAATAATAATAATAATAATAATAATAATAATAATAATAACAACAACAAGTTCCTTACAGTGTTGCTGTGTTGTGCTGCATCAGACCAGTGGTAGTGTCCTGGCCATCAGCCATCAGTCATTCCTAAGCTGCATATTGTGTTATATAACTCCAAAAATATAATGGAGAACAAAACTTTGGAGGATAAAATAGGGAAAGATCAAGAACCACTTCCTCCTAGTGCTGAAGCTGCTGCCACTAGCCATGACATAGATGAAGAAATGCCATCAAAGTCATCTGCCAAGGCCGATGCCCAATGTGATAGTAGAAATCCAAAAAGCCAAAGTACAGTAAAAAGATCCAAAAAAAGAAATTTAAATTGTCTGAGGAGAAACGTAAACTTGCCAATATGCCATTTACGACACGGAGTGGCAAGGAACGGCTGAGGCCCTGGCCTATGTTCATGACTAGTGGTTCAGCTTCACATGACGATGGAAGACCTCATCTTCGCAATAGAAAAATTAAAAGAGTTAAGCTGGAAAGAGCACAGAAAAGAACTGTGCATTCTGAGATGCTATCACAAATCCCCAAGGAGAGTCCAAGTGTGTCGGCAGTTGCGATGCCTGACCTTCCCAACACTGGATGGGAAGAGGTGGCTCCTTTCACCATTTGCACGCCCCCTGCAAGTGCTGGAAGGAGCACCCATAGTCCAGTTCCTGATATTGTAAATTGAAGATGTCACTGTTGAAGTACACCAGGATGAGGATATGGGTGTTGCTGGCGCTGAGGAGGAAGTTGACGATGAGGATTCTGATGGTGATGTGGTTTGTTTAAGTCAGGCACCGGGGGAGACACCTGTTGTCCGTGGGATGAAGAAGCCCAATGGGATGCCTGGGCAAACTACCAAAAAAGCCACCTCTTCGGTGTGGAATTATTTCTCCACAAATCCAGAAAACAGGTGTCAAGCCATCTGCTGCCTCTGTCAATCTGTAATAAGTAGGGGTAAGGATGTTAACTACCTAGGAACATCCTCCCTTATACGTCACCTGCAGCGCATTCATCAGAAGTCAGTGTCAAGTTGTGAAACTGGTAAGAGCGTAAGCAGTCCACTGACACCTAAATCCCTTCTTCCTCCTGTACCCAAGCTCCTGCAATCCACACCACCAACTCCCTCCTCAGTCAGGAACACTGTCACTGTCCATGTCACTGTCAAGACTGAGGATTCCTCTCCTAACCGGGATTCCTCCGGAGGATCCTTGAGTGGTACGCCTGCTGTTGCTTCCGCTGCTGTTGTTACTGCTGGGAGTCAATCGTCATCCCAGAGGGGAAGTCGGAAGACCATTTGTACTACTTCAACTAAGCAATTGACTGTCCAACAGTCCTTTATGAGGAAGATGAAATATGACAGCAGTCATCCTATTGCAGAACGGATAACTGAGGCCTTGACAGCTATGTTGGTGTTAGACGTGTCCGGTATCCGCCATTGGTTCAGTGGGACTTAGAGAATTGTTTGAGGTACTGTGTCCCCGGTATCAAATCCCATCTAGGTTCCACTTCTATAGGCAGGCGATACCAAGAATGTACAGAGACGTCAGAAAAAGTGTCCTTAGTATTCTACAAAATGCAGTTGTACCCAATGTCCACTTAACCACGGACATGTGGACAAGTGGAACAGGGCAGACTTAGGACTATATGACTGTGACAGCCCACTGGGTAGATGTATGGCCTCCTGCAGCAACAAAAGCAGCAACACCAGTAGCAGCATCTTGCAAATGCCAACCCGTTCCTAGGCAGGCCACGCTATGTATCACCGCTTTCCGTAAGAGGCACACAACTGACAACCTCTTACGGAAACTGAGGAACATCATTGCAGAATGGCTTACCCCAATTAATCTCTCCTGGGGATTTGTGATATTGGACAACGCCACCAATATTGTGCGTGCATTACATCTGGGCAAATTTAAGCACGTCCCATGTTATGCACATACAATTAATTTGGTGGTGCAAAATTTTTTGAAAAATGACAGGGGCATGTAGGAGATGCTGTCGGTGGCCCGAAAAATTGCAGGCCACTTTCGGCATTCAGCCACTGCGTGCTGAAGATTGGAGCGCCATCAAATACGCCTGAACCTGCTCTGCCATCAACTGAAGCAAGAGGTGGCAACGAGGTGGAATTCAACACTCTATATGCTTCAGAGGATGGAGAAGCAGCAAAAGGCCATTTAAGCCTATACATCCACCTACGATATATAGGCAAAGGAGGGGTACCTCCACTGTTCCTCTATACCTCTATCTGTCACCACTGGCATTTCCCTGTCCACCATTAAAGATGCTCTTATTTCACCTGTCTTCTCTTTACCCATCACTCTCTCTAACTAATGGCCCTTTATTTCCAAACTACCCAGATGACTTGTCTACAGCTTCCTGACCCACTTCCTCTCCTCTCACTAGTTTCTTGACCCACTGCTATTGACCCTGCCTAACTATAAATTACATACGATGACGAAGCAGACGGAATTGCAGACTATTCAGAGATGAGAGTACTCATAGATACATTTGATTTTTGATGGATTGCTGGCACCGGGGATAGGACTGGTGCAAATATGTGTCGTAACTGTGAAGACCCCTACTTTCACAAGTGGATGGATACACTTGTGATAGATGTTTCGATCTCTGAATATGGGACTAAATTTCACCACAGAATGAACACAACACTTTATCATGTAATAGTAACACCATGCACTTGCAGTACACGGGAGAAAAGGTACAACCTTTACCCCAAACAGCTAGGGGTATTTAAATTGAACCATTATTGGCAAAGATCAGAACTACAAAAGAGGGCATCAGGTACTGTACATTGGACAAGTAGCCCTGCATGGACGCTGATAACACAGTCAAGTAATAGTGGAAAGTAGTACAACATTTTTCGCCAAGCTACACTAAACATCAAGGAAAACCCACCATAGTAACCATCAACCAAATATTTGTATATTTTACCAATGCTTATATACTGTATATTATATTTGTTTCATATTACATTTGTTTTATTTCCACCAATGTTTAGCTGAGAACTGCATGAACCTGTTCATAATGAGAACTAAGACAACAAAATAGTGGGCGCTAATTTACTTGGTAAATAGGTTTTAAGATCGTCTTATGGCAGCCCACACAAGGAGGATCTGGAAATCCACCAATAAATTATATAAAAAGGAAAAAGGCAATGTAGGCGCTCAATAGATAAGGGTATGAGAACAGCTGCTGGTTTTATAAATATGTAATTTATTCATAAAATATTCAATATAAGTGTGATATCACTTTCAAAATAATTCATACAATACAACATAGGAACGTTAAAAATACTAGACACAAGTGTCCTTTTAGCTAAGGACTTGCTGGTTTTAGTGCAGAATAATAATATAGAATTAATTAGAATGCATGCATAAGCCGGCTGTTAAGGCACCAAAGCTCAGTTTCATTAGTATTATTAATAAGGCAGTCTCTGCTTAATATAATGAACTTTATACTTCACCAATTTGGGAATGCTGATGTTAAGTGTTCTGCTAATTGGGTAGGGATGCAGGTCCTGGCAAATAAGAAAATTCCAAACCGGGTTTGCCAGTCGTTTGCTTTGATGCTTAGAGTCCCCACTCTCTTGCCGATGTTGTTTAGATTGCCACGCTATGGCGGCTTCCACAATGTACCGGTACCTTAAGCTGGATAACGGCGTTGTGGGCTGGTGGGCACTACATGCAGCCATTTACCATGGCGAAGGCTGTGTAGCAATGTCTGAAGGTGCAGGGGACGCTGTTTGTGGTCGCGTACCGCGACTTCCGGGTTCAGAGCTTCCGGCTTCCGGCTGCGTTTCACGGTAATGACTGCAGTCAGCTGACGCATTTCTCCGCCTTTTAGGGGGGGCGGTTTCATCAAAATTATTTTTAATGTGACATCACACTTATATTGAATATTTTATGAATAAATTACATATTTATAAAACCAGCAGCTGTTTCCATACCCATATCTATTGAGTGCCTACATTGCCTTTTTCCATAATGAGAACTGCCTGAACCTGTTCATAAGTGGTAGCTTCATCTACAACACCAAAACCAGTGCTAGGGTAAGAGGAAATGGAATCTGCATCTGTACAATATGTCTCCATGGACCAGCATGGTAGCACCATAGATAGCATTGCAGCTGCACAGTGGCGGAACAGGGCTTCATGCTGCCCTATTCTGGCCTCACCCCTGTACCCGTGATGTCACTGATGAAGGTGGAGCCACTGGCAGGAAATAGTGTAGAGCTATCTGGATGCTCTGGGTGGTTCTTCACACTGCAGGGTGCATGCCCAGGGTGTTCTTTGTATATTTTATACAGTCCTAGAACTTGGGTCACATTTGAGGCCTTTCAAAAGTTTGAAGCTATGTTGGTCATCATTGTTTTAAACAGTGTAAAAAAGATTGGTCACCCGAAGTCTTCTGAATACTTTCATGTCAGTACAAACAAATGCACATCACATTACACAACTAAAAGTTGTCTCTTGTAGTGGTTTGTGCGACACCTGGTTCCGTTACCATCATATACCCCTGAAGAAAGATTGCATAAGTGTATAAGTCAGTTGTGAATCTAAGAATACCTACAGTAATTGTCTTTTTGGAAACAGACACTTCATTATATTGTTTCCCACAATACGTGTAGCTTCAGGTATCACCAGTGTGCTCTGTAAATGTATCTTTACCAATTGATGTGTAACTATCTCTTCCTTCTGCCCCAAAGGCAACATAATCATAGATTGTAAACTATTTGCAATCACAGCCACTTAAAATGAATTATACTCCTTTTTAAATTTTGCTGGATGATATGCAGTATAAAAGCATGGTACGGTTATGTGGTTAGACATATTCGTTTTCAGTCACATTAAATAACTACAGTTACATTCTTGGTTTGATAAATGGGCCATTCCATAGAAAGTGAAACCAAACTGACAAAAAATTAATTTTCAAAATCATTGCTTTATCAAGGTAAATTTGGTGTAAAAAACATCAGTGATTCCTATACTGGTTAATCGATACATGGCAACACTAGTATTTCTGTATATGCCAATCCTGTGTTTTTAATTTTATTTTTTTTACAATAATTACTAACTTTTTTTTTA
>NC_086455.1:23927928-24057928 GCF_028390025.1 Pseudophryne corroboree
ATACTGGTAGGTTAATTGGCTTCCAACAAAATTAACCCTAGCGTGAATGTGTGTGCATGTGATAGGGAATATAGATTGTAAGCTCCACTGGGGCAGGGACTGATGTGAATGGCCAAGTATTCTCTGTACAGCGCTGTGGAATATGTGTGCGCTATATAAATAACTGATAATACTAATGCCTGCTATCATTCCAGTAAACAGTCTCTTTAACTTTCTACAGATTACCCAGCAAATTTATGTCATCTGACTGAACAAAAGATTTTTGAAATTCTCGTTTGTATCCACAAAGATTGCCGTGTGCTGAGGAAAATTTATGAGGCAGACATGTGTCTGCGTGTCTGATCCATATCATCTTTGGTACGCATAGATACGTTTTTTTAAACATCCTCTTTTGCTAATTGTTAGCTACACTGCTAACCTGAGCAACAACAAAGGAAACACCAGTCTGAGGACGAAGGAAGTTCATGGAAAATGTAAAACAAAGTTTTATCAATCACAGAAGTATTGTATACTGTATGTATTTAATGTTACTGCATGTTCCAATATACACTGTTCTTATGGGTCCTACACACCCGGTGATGTGCCGCCGAGGTGCCCGACGGCTGATACTGCTGACGGGCAACCCGGTGGTTGGGGGGAGGACTGAAGTTTCTTCACTCCCCCCGTCACCCAGCTTCATAGCAGTGCATGCTAATATGGACGAGATTGTCCATATTGGCATGCATGCAGAGCTGGCCCTAACCAATATGATGCCCTAGGCAAGATTTTAGCCGGTGCCCCCTAGCACCACCGCTATTTCCACCTCTGACCCAGAACCCCTTTCCCAGCACCATCATCCCTAATTCCGGGGGATTTTTTTTTTACTTTAAGTGCTTCTTATTGTCACAACTGAGGGCCTGAGCTGACGGGAGGCAGCCTCAGTTGTAGGGGCTGAGATGTACCGGAACCTGGGAGGTTGTATCAGACCCCTGGACATGTAAGTAACATGAATAATAACTGCCCGAAGGCGTGACCACGACAACTTGGATAAAAGTCAATGATGTTTATTATGACAACTCCGCAACACAGCAGCAGTAAAAGAAAACGTAAAAGTCAGCAAATAATAAATACAGTTCCTGGGTACTACAGGATGGCAGGAGCCACAGGGCACTGGTAGTGTGAGATAGTTCTTATGATCTTCTAGATGGAAAGTCCTTACCAGGCCCGACTGTAGCAATGGAGATAACCCAGGATTGTGCCAGCTGGTGTTCCAGGAAAAGCTGGGTTGCTGAAGGTAAAACAGCTGCTGTGGATACTGGCTGGAACCAGACTGTTGTTAGCACGGAGTGGATACTGGCTGGAACCAGTTAAATAATAAATGAACTTGGGAGCGATGAAATATGAACTGAAATGTAGAACTTGAGAGCGGAGAAATAATAATACCGGTGGAGAGTGGTAAAGTGTAGAAAGGACACCGGCCCTTTAAGGGAAGCTGTACTCTGCTGGAAGCTGAGCTGGAAGCAGGTAATGATGTAGCTGGAAACAGATGAATCCACAATGGATTGGAGAGTCAGGCTGCACCGCAGGTGGAATGCTGGTGCGGGTCTCTATGGTGGAAGTCTTGAGACAGGAGCTGGAACCTGGAAGACAATCACAGGAGAGAGACAAACAGGAACTAGGTTTGACAACCAAAGCACTGACGCCTTCCTTGCTCAGGCACAGTGTATTTATACCTGCAGCAAGGAAGGGATTGGCTAGGCAATTATGCAGATTAACAATACTGACAACAGATTGGAGGAAATGATCAGCTGACAGAATCCAAGATGGCTGCGCCCATGCAGACACTTGGAGGGAAGTTTGGTTTGTAATCCATGTGGTAATGAAAACAGTAATGGCGGCGCCGGCCACTGGAGACAGGAGACGCCAGGCTGACAAGTGCACATCCAACCACGCGGACACAGCGGAGGCCGCGGCTGACGTAATCGCCACTCTGACACTCTGCATGCAGAAGCTCAGGGACGGCGGCGGAGGCCGCGGGAGACGCCATGCCAGATGTAATAAGGCGTTACTGTGACAGCGTCTCAGAGAGACAGGAGAGGATGCAGGAATGTGAACATTAGGATAACAGATGGGATCCGGTCCTGGAGCGCTGAGCCAGCCTTAGGAGGCATCTGATGGGTAAGAAATGGCGTCCAGATACCCGGATCGTGACAGCACCCCCCCCTTTAGGAGTGGCCCCAGGACACTTCTTTGGCTTTTGAGGAAACTTGGAATGGAATCTCCGGACCAAGGCAGGAGCATGGACATCAGAAGCATTGGTCCATGAACGTTCCTCAGGACCATAACCCTTCCAGTCAATAAGATATTGTAGTTGACCGTAACGGTGACGTGAGTCCAGGATCTTGACCACTTCATACTCAACGCCTCATTGAGTTTGGACTTTCGGAGTTGGAGGAAGTGAGGAATGAAACCGATTCAAGATCAGCGGTTTCAACAGGGAAACATGGAATGTCCTGGGTATTTTTAAGAAGGGAGGCAACTGGAGTCTGTAAGCAACAGGATTGATGACTTGTTCAATCTTGAAAGGACCGATATAGCGAGGTGCAAACTTCATACTGGGAACTCTTAACCTCAAATTCTTTGTGGATAACCATACCCGATCACCCACCTTGAGAGCAGGAACTGCTCGACGCTTCTTATCCGCAAACTTCTTGTACCTGAACGATGCCTTGAGCAGAGCTGATCGTACGCTCTTCCAGATATTGGCAAACTGATGCAAGGTGATATCCACTGCGGGAACAGAAGTTGCTGGAAGCGGTTGGAACTCAGGAACTTTAGGGTGGAATCCAAAGTTAGTGAAGAATGGTGTTGAAGCAGATGAAGAATGATACTGGTTGTTATGACAGAACTCGGCCCAGGGAAGTAATTGAACCCAGTCATCTTGAGAGGAGGACACATAGATGCGGAGGAAGGCCTCCAAGTCCTGATTCACCCTCTCGGTTTGACCATTGGTCTGAGGATGGTAAGCCGTGGAAAACTTTAGCTTGACTTGGAGGACTTGACATAAACTTCGCCAGAATTTGGCTGTGAATTGAACTCCTCGATCTGAGATAATTTCTTCAGGAAGACCGTGGAGTCGGAAGATCTCTTGTATGAATACTTGAGCCAACTTGGAAGCTGACGGAAGACCGGTGAGAGGAATGAAGTGTGCCATCTTGGTGAACCGGTCAACTACCACCCAGATGGTATTGAACTTGTTGCACATGGGTAAGTCTGTAATGAAATCCATCGACAAGTGGGTCCATGGTCGACGGGGAACGGATAGTGGAACCAGTTGCCCCGCAGGCGACTGGCGGGATACTTTATGTTGGGCACACTTTGGGCAAGATGCAATAAACTCCAAGATGTCCTTTTTCAGAGTTGGCCACCAATAGGACCTAGAGATAAACTCCAGGGTTTTTTGGATACCTGTATGTCCGGCAAAACGGGAAGCATGGGCCCAATGCATGAGCTTCTTCCTTAGCATCGGCTTCACAAAACTTTTCCCTGATGGGGGCGTAGAGTCCATCCCTACCGTGGAGAATGCCAACGGATTTATAATAGGATGCTTGTCTGAAGACTCTGACTCATTTTCTTGCTCCCATGAGCGGGAAAGGGCATCGGCCTTGCGATTCTGAGAGCCCGGACAGAACTGGAGTTTAAAGTCGAACCTGGAAAAGAAAAGTGCCCATCTGGCCTGACGAGGGTTGAGACATTGTGCGCCCTTCAGGTATAAAAGGTTCTTGTGGTCTGTAAGTATGGTGATTAAATGAGAAGCTCCCTCCAACAGATACCTCCACTCTTCTAGAGCGAGCTTGATGGCTAGCAACTCCTGGTCGCCAATGGCATAGTTGCGCTCAGCTGGGGAGAACTTCCGGGAGAAGAAACTGCAAGGATGTAAATGGCCATCTTTAGCCCTCTGAGATAACACCGCTCCTACTCCAACGGAGGAGGCATCCACCTCTAGGATGAAAGGAGAGTCGATGTCAGGCTGTTTCAGGACAGGCGCAGAGATGAACCTCTGTTTTAAAAGATGAAAAGCTTGCATGGCTTCTTCAGACCACTTGGACGGGTTAGCACCCTTCTTGGTGAAAGCAGTAATAGGCGCCACAATGGTGGAAAAGTCTCGTATAAACTTTCGGTAATAATTGGCGAACCCTAAGAACCTCTGGACCCCTTTGAGGGTTAAGGGTACCGGCCAATTCTGAATTGCTTGTAGTTTCTCAGGATCCATCTCTAGTCCGGAACTGGACACAATGTACCCTAGAAACGGAATGGACTTGACTTCAAAGACGCATTTTTCTAATTTGCAATAGAGATGATTGACACGGAGACGGGACAGAACCTCTTTAACCCAAAAACGATGTTCCTCTAAATCGTTGGCAAAAATGAGGATATCGTCTAGATAGACCACGACATGACGGTATAGAATGTCTCTGAAAATCTCATTGACAAAATGCTGGAAGACAGCTGGAGCATTGCTCAATCCGAAGGGCATGACGAGGTACTCATAATGTCCGTCACGGGTGTTAAAGGCGGTCTTCCACTCGTCACCCTCACGGATCCGGATGAGATTGTATGCACCTCGCAAGTCCAGCTTTGTAAAGATGGTAGCTCCGCTAACTCTGTCAAAGAGCTCAGTAATCAGGGGTAAAGGATAACGGTTCTTGATGGTAATGTCGTTCAAACCTCTGTAGTCGATGCACGGCCGCAGACCACCATCTTTCTTTTTTACAAAAAAGAAGCCTGCGCCGGCTGGGGAAGAAGAAGGTCGAATGAACCCCTTTGCTAGGTTCTCTTTAATGTATTCCTCCATAGAATGCGTCTCAGGCAGAGACAACGGATAAGTTCGGCCTCGAGGTGGAACCTTCCCTGGAACGAGATCAATCGGGCAGTCCCATTCTCTATGAGGAGGAAGGATATCAGCAGAAGCTTTACTGAACACATCCGTGAAATCTTGATATGGAGGAGGTGGAACATCAGACGACCTGGGGGAGGAAGAACAGACAGGCAATACTTTAAACAAACATGTCTCTGCACAGGAGGAACCCCATGCCAGGATTTGCGTAGTCGTCCAATCAATTGTAGGATTGTGAAGACGGAGCCATGGAAGGCCCAGGACCACAGGATGTGTGGCTCTTGGAATCACTAAAAGTGAAATAAGTTCGGAATGAAGAACTCCCACTCTCAGACGAACTGGTAGAGTCCTTAGAGCAATAACAGTATCAAAAATTTTACTGCCATCCACGGCAGTTAAGGAAAAGGAGGAAGGTAGTCTCTCGGTGGGTAGGGACCACCGTTTAACATAGGCTTCAGTAATAAAGTTCCCAGCTGCTCCGGAATCAAGGAGAGCAATGACGTTCCGATAACGTTGAGCAACTTGAAGCGAGACTGGGAGATTACAATCATGAGGAGATGGAGAGGAGATCATTACTCCTAGCCGGCCCTCTCCTGGGCGAGCTAGGGTTTGGAGTTTTCCCGGACGTTCGGGACAGGCATTGATGGTGTGAGACGGAGCTGCACAGTAAAGACAAAGAGACTCAGAGAGACGTCTTCGGCGCTCAGCAGGAGTTAAACGGGAACGGCCAATTTGCATGGGCTCATCTTTAGATGGTGACAGTTGACGAGGAGGAGGAGCAGAAGATTTTGGAGCAGATGATCTTCCACGCTCAGTTGCTCTCTCTCTGAAACGTAAATCAACTTTCGTGCAGAGTGAGATTAGCTCATCTAACTTAGAAGGTAAGTCTCTGGTAGCTAACTCATTTTTAATAAGCTCAGATAAGCCATGCCAGAATGCAGCATACAGGGCCTCGTCGTTCCATGCCAGTTCGGATGCCAGGATCTGGAACTGTATCAGATATTGTCCTACAGTACGTGACCCCTGGCGTAAACGGAGAATCTCGGATGAAGCTGAGGTTACCCGGCCTGGCTCGTCGAAGATGCGCCTGAATGTTGACACGAATGCAGTGTAAGAAGATAGCAGGGTGTCGGACCTCTCCCATAACGGTGATGCCCAGTCAAGGGCGGAGCCACTGAGAAGAGAGATGATGTAGGCAATTTTTGTACGGTCACTGGGAAAATTGCCAGGTTGTAGCTCAAACTGAATCTCACACTGGTTGAGAAATCCCCTGCAGAATCTTGGAGATCCGTCAAATTTTGCTGGCGTTGGAAGATGAAGACGTGGAGCAGAAATGGGTAAGGTGGGTGGGGTTATAGCTGGAGTCACTGTGGTTGACGCACCAGATGCGCCTGATCCACGGAGAGTTGTCTGAATCCCATCCAGCCGAGTAGAGAGATCCTGGAGACAGCGGATGATGTGGCCCTGTGCAGCCTCCTGATGTTCTAGTCGGGCTGCCAGTTCTTGCATCGGCCTGGCCGCTTGATCCTGGTCTCAGGCTGGATTCATTAGGTCAGTGCTTACTGTCACAACTGAGGGCCTGAGCTGACGGGAGACAGCCTCAGTTGTAGGGGCTGAGATGTACTGGAACCTGGGAGGTTGTATCAGACCCCTGGACATGTAAGTAACATGAATAATAACTGCCCGAAGGCGTGACCACGACAACTTGGATAAAAGTCAATGATGTTTATTATGACAACTCCGCAACACAGCAGCAGTAAAAGAAAACGTAAAAGTCAGCAAATAATAAATACAGTTCCTGGGTACTACAGGATGGCAGGAGCCACAGGGCACTGGTAGTGTGAGATAGTTCTTATGATCTTCTAGATGGAAAGTCCTTACCAGGCCCGACTGTAGCAATGGAGATAACCCAGGATTGTGCCAGCTGGTGTTCCAGGAAAAGCTGGGTTGCTGAAGGTAAAACAGCTGCTGTGGATACTGGCTGGAACCAGACTGTTGTTAGCACGGAGTGGATACTGGCTGGAACCAGTTAAATAATAAATGAACTTGGGAGCGATGAAATATGAACCGAAATGTAGAACTTGAGAGCGGAGAAATAATAATACCGGTGGAGAGTGGTAAAGTGTAGAAAGGACACCGGCCCTTTAAGGGAAGCTGTACTCTGCTGGAAGCTGAGCTGGAAGCAGGTAATGATGTAGCTGGAAACAGATGAATCCACAATGGATTGGAGAGTCAGGCTGCACCGCAGGTGGAATGCTGGTGCGGGTCTCTATGGTGGAAGTCTTGAGACAGGAGCTGGAACCTGGAAGACAATCACAGGAGAGAGACAAACAGGAACTAGGTTTGACAACCAAAGCACTGACGCCTTCCTTGCTCAGGCACAGTGTATTTATACCTGCAGCAAGGAAGGGATTGGCTAGGCAATTATGCAGATTAACAATACTGACAACAGATTGGAGGAAATGATCAGCTGACAGAATCCAAGATGGCTGCGCCCATGCAGACACTTGGAGGGAAGTTTGGTTTGTAATCCATGTGGTAATGAAAACAGTAATGGCGGCGCCGGCCACTGGAGACAGGAGACGTCAGGCTGACAAGTGCACATCCAACCACGCGGACTCAGCGGAGGCCGCGGCTGACGTAATCGCCACTCTGACACTCTGCATGCAGAAGCTCAGGGACGGCGGCGGAGGCCGCGGGAGACGCCATGCCAGATGTAATAAGGCGTTACTGTGACAGCGTCTCAGAGAGACAGGAGAGGATGCAGGAATGTGAACATTAGGATAACAGATGGGATCCGGTCCTGGAGCGCTGAGCCAGCCTTAGGAGGCATCTGATGGGTAAGAAATGGCGTCCAGATACCCGGATCGTGACACTTATTAGTGTTGCTATGTGGCTAGGATGCACAAGTAGCTTCTGCTAATTAAAATGATATGCAGTATGCCTATATTCTGTATGTGACTGTAACTGTATCTGCATGCAAAATGCTATGTTACAGTGATTTCCAGGAATACACTGTAACATAGCATTTTGTATGCAGATACAGCCGCAGTCGCACACAGAATATAGGCATGCTGCTGTCACAACTGAGGGCCTAAGCTGACGGGAGGCAGCCTCAGTTATAGGGGCTGAGATGTACCGAAACCTGGGAGGTTGTATCAGACCCCTGGACATGTAAGTAACATGAAGAATAACTGCCCGAAGGCGTAACCACGACAACTTGGATAAAAGTCAATGATGTTTATTATGACAACTCCGCAACACAGCAGTAGTAAAAGAAAACATAAAAGTCAGCAGAGGATAAATACAGTTCCTGGGTACTACAGGGTGGCAAGAGCCACAGGGCTCTGGTAGTGTGAGATAGTTCTTATAATCTTCTAGATGGAAAGTCCTTACCAGGCCCGACTGTAGCAATAGAGATAGCCCAGGATTGTACCAGCTGGTGTTCCAGGAAAAGCTGGGCTGCTGTAGATAAAACGGCTGCTGTGGATACTGGCTGGAACCAGACTGTTGTTGGCACGGAGTGGAAACTGGCTGGAACCAGTTAAATAATAAATGAACTTGAGAGTGATGAAATATGAGCTGAAGTTTGGAGTTTGAGAGCGGTGAAATTATAATACCGGTGGAGAGTGGTAAACTGTAGAAAGGACACCGGCCCTTTAAGAGAAGCTGTACTCTGCTGGAAGCTGGGCTGGAAGCAGGTAATGTTGTAGCTGGAAACAGATGAATCCACAATGGATCGGAGAGTCAGGCTACACCGCAGGTGGAATGCTGGTGCGGGTCTCTATGGTGGAAGTCTTGAGACAGGAGCTGGAACCTGGAAGACAATCACAGGAGGCGCCAAGCTGACAGGTGCACATCCAACCACGCGGACACAGCGGAGGCTGCGGCTGACGTAATCGCCACTCAGAAACTCTGCATGCAGAAGCTCAGGGACGGCGGCGGAGGCCGCGGGAGACGCCATGCCAGGTGTAATATGGCGTTTACTGTGACAGCGTCTCAGAGTGACAGGAGAGGATACAGGAATGTAAACATCAGGATAACAGATGGGATCCGGTCCTGGAGCGCTGAGCCAGCCTTAGGAGGCATCTGATGGGTAAGAAATGGCGTCCAGATACCCGGATCGTGACAGCACCCCCCCCCCCTTTAGGAGTGGCCCCAGGACACTTCTTTGGCTTTTGAGGAAACTTGGAATGGAATCTCCGGACCAAGGCAGGAGCATGGACATCAGAAGCATTGGTCCATGAACGTTCCTCAGGGCCATAACCCTTCCAGTCAATAAGATATTGTAGTTGACCGTAACGGTGACGTGAGTCCAGGATCTTGGCTACTTCATACTCAACGCCTCGTTGAGTTTGGACTTTCGGAGTTGGAGGAAGTGAGGAATGAAACCGATTCAAGATCAGCGGTTTCAACAGGGAAACATGGAATGTCCTGGGTATTTTTAAGAAGGGAGGCAACTGGAGTCTGTAAGCAACAGGATTGATGACTTGTTCAATCTTGAAAGGACCGATATAGTGAGGTGCAAACTTCATACTGGGAACTCTTAACCTCAAATTCTTCGTGGATAACCATACCCGATCACTCACCTTGAGAGCAGGAACTGCTCGACGCTTCTTATCCGCAAACTTCTTGTACCTGAACGATGCCTTGAGCAGAGCTGATCGTACGCTCTTCCAGATATTGGCAAACTGATGCAAGGTGATATCCACTGCGGGAACAGAAGTTGCTGGAAGCGGTTGGAACTCAGGGACTTTAGGGTGGAATCCAAAGTTAGTGAAGAATGGTGTTGAAGCAGATGAAGAATGATACTGGTTGTTATGACAGAACTCGGCCCAGGGAAGTAATTGAACCCAGTCATCTTGAGAGGAGGACACATAGATGCGGAGGAAGGCCTCCAAGTCCTGATTCACCCTCTCGGTTTGACCATTGGTCTGAGGATGGTAAGCCGCGGAAAACTTTAGCTTGACTTGGAGGACTTGACATAAACTTCGCCAGAATTTGGCTGTGAATTGAACTCCTCGATCTGAGATAATTTCTTCAGGAAGACCGTGGAGTCGGAAGATCTCTTGTATGAATACTTGAGCCAACTTGGAAGCTGACGGAAGACCGGTGAGAGGAATGAAGTGTGCCATCTTGGTGAACCGGTCAACTACCACCCAGATGGTATTGAACTTGTTGCACATGGGTAAATCTGTAATAAAATCCATCGACAAATGGGTCCAAGGTCGACGGGGAACAGATAGTGGAACCAGTTGCCCCGCAGGCGACTGGCGGGATACCTTATGTTGAGCACACTTTGGGCAAGATGCAATAAACTCCAAGACGTCCTTTTTCAGAGTTGGCCACCAATAGGACCTAGAGATAAACTCCAGGGTTTTTTGGATACCTGTATGTCCGGCAAAACGGGAAGCATGGGCCCAATGCATGAGCTTCTTCCTTAGCATCGGTTTCACAAAACTTTTCCCTGATGGGGGCGTAGAGTCCATCCCTACCGTGGAGAATGCCAACGGATTTATAATAGGATGCTTGTCTGAAGACTCTGACTCATTTTCTTGCTCCCATGAGCGGGAAAGGGCATCGGCCTTGCGATTCTGAGAGCCCAGACAGAACTGGAGTTTAAAGTCGAACCTGGAAAAGAAAAGTGCCCATCTGGCCTGACGAGGGTTGAGACATTGTGCGCCTTTCAGATATAAAAGGTTCTTGTGGTCTGTAAGTATGGTGATTGAATGAGAAGCTCCCTCCAACAGATACCTCCACTCTTCTAGAGCGAGCTTGATGGCTAGCAACTCCTGGTCGCCAATGGCATAGTTGCGCTCAGCTGGGGAGAACTTCCGGGAGAAGAAACTGCAAGGGTGTAAATGGCCATCTTTAGCCCTCTGAGATAACACCGCTCCTACTCCAACGGAGGAGGCATCCACCTCTAAGATGAAAGGAGAGTCGATGTCAGGCTGTTTCAGAACAGGCGCAGAGATGAACCTTTGTTTTAAAAGATGAAATGCTTGCATGGCTTCTTCAGACCACTTGGACGGGTTAGCACCCTTCTTAGTGAAAGCAGTAATAGGCGCCACAATGGTGGAAAAGTCTCGTATAAACTTTCGGTAATAGTTGGCGAACCCTAAGAACCTCTGGACCCCTTTGAGGGTTAAGGGTACCGGCCAATTTTGGATTGCTTGTAGTTTCTCAGGATCCATCTCTAGTCCGGAACCGGACACAATGTACCCTAGAAACGGAATGGACTTGACTTCAAAGACGCATTTCTCTAATTTGCAATAGAGATGATTGACACGGAGACGGGACAGAACCTCTTTAACCCAAAAACGATGTTCCTCTAAATCGTTGGCAAAAATGAGGATATCGTCTAGATAGACCACGACATGACGGTATAGAATGTCTCTGAAGATCTCATTGACAAAATGCTGGAAGACAGCTGGAGCATTGCTCAATCCGAAGGGCATGACGAGGTACTCATAATGTCCGTCACGGGTGTTAAAGGCGGTCTTCCACTCGTCACCCTCACGGATCCGGATGAGATTGTATGCACCTCTCAAGTCCAGCTTTGTAAAGATGGTAGCTCCGCTAACTCTGTCAAAGAGCTCAGTAATCAGGGGCAAAGGATAACGGTTCTTGATGGTAATGTCGTTCAAACCTCTGTAGTCGATGCACGGCCGCAGACCACCATCTTTCTTTTTTACAAAAAAGAAGCCTGCGCCGGCTGGGGAAGAAGAAGGTCGAATGAACCCCTTTGCTCGGTTCTCTTTAATGTATTCCTCCATAGAATGCGTCTCAGGCAGAGACAACGGATAAGTTCGGCCTCGAGGTGGAACCTTCCCTGGAACGAGATCAATCGGGCAGTCCCATTCTCTATGAGGAGGAAGGATATCAGCAGAAGCTTTACTGAACACATCCGTGAAATCTTGATATGGAGGAGGTGGAACATCAGACGACCTGGGGGAGGAAGAACAGACAGGCAATACTTTAAACAAACATGTCTCAGCACAGGAGGAACCCCATGCCAGGATTTGCGTAGTCGTCCAATCAATTGTAGGATTGTGAAGACGGAGCCATGGAAGGCCCAGGACCACAGGATGTGTGGCTCTTGGAATCACTAAAAAAGAAATAAGTTCGGAATGAAGAACTCCCACTCTCAGACGAACTGGTAGAGTCCTTAAAGAAATAACTGCATCAAAAATTTTGCTGCCATCCACGGCAGTTAAAGAAATGGACGAAGGAAGTCTCTCGGTGGGTAGGGACCACCGTTTAACATAGGCTTCGGTAATAAAGTTCCCAGCTGCTCCGGAATCAAGGAGAGCAATGACGTTCCGATAACGTTGAGCAACTTGAAGCGAGACTGGGAGATTACAATCTTGAGGAGATGGAGAGGAGATCATTACTCCTAGCCGGCCCTCTCCTTGGCGAGCTAGGATTTGGAGTTTCCCGGACGTTTGGGACAGGCATTAATGGTGTGAGACGGAGCTGCACAATAAAGACAGAGAGACTCGGAGAGACGTCTTCGGCGCTCAGCAGGAGTTAAACGGGAACGGCCAATTTGCATGGGCTCATCTTTAATTGGTGACAGTTGGCGAGGAGGAGGAGCAGAAGATTTTGGAGCAGATGATCTTCCACGCTCAGTTGCTCTCTCTCTGAAACGTAAATCAACTTTCGTGCAGAGTGAGATTAGCTCATCTAACTTAGAGGGTAAGTCTCTGGTAGCTAACTCATCTTTAATACGCTCAGATAAGCCATGCCAGAATGCAGCATACATGGCCTCGTCGTTCCATGCCAGTTCGGATGCCAGGATCTGGAACTGTATCAGATATTGTCCTACAGTACGTGACCCCTGGCGTAAACGGAGAATCTCGGATGAAGCTGAGGTTACCCGGCCTGGCTCGTCGAAGATGCGCCTGAATGTTGACACGAATGCAGTGTAAGAAGATAGCAGGGTGTCGGACCTCTCCCATAACGGTGATGCCCAATCAAGGGCTGAGCCACTGAGAAGAGAAATAATGTAGGCAATTTTTGTACGGTCACTGGGAAAATTGCCAGGTTGTAGCTCAAACTGAATCTCACACAGGTTGAGAAATCCCCTGCAGAATCTTGGAGATCCGTCAAATTTTGCTGGCGTTGGAAGATGAAGACGTGGAGCAGAAATGGGTAAGGTGGGTGGGGTTATAGCTGGAGTCACTGTGGTTGACGCACCAGACGCGCCTGATCAACGGAGAGTTGTCTGAATCCCATCCAGCCGAGTAGAGAGATCCTGGAGACAGCGGATGATGTGGCCCTGTGCAGCCTCCTGATGTTCTAGTCGGGCTGCCAGTTCTTGCATCGGCCTGGCCGCTTGATCCTGGTCTCCGGCTGGATTCATTTGGTCAGTGCTTACTGTCACAACTGAGGGCCTAAGCTGACGGGAGGCAGCCTCAGTTGTAGGGGCTGAGATGTACCGAAACCTGGGAGGTTGTATCAGACCCCTGGACATGTAAGTAACATGAAGAATAACTGCCCGAAGGCGTGACCACGACAACTTGGATAAAAGTCAATGATGTTTATTATGACAACTCCGCAACACAGCAGTAGTAAAAGAAAACATAAAAGTCAGCAGAGGATAAATACAGTTCCTGGGTACTACAGGGTGGCAAGAGCCACAGGGCTCTGGTAGTGTGAGATAGTTCTTATAATCTTCTAGATGGAAAGTCCTTACCAGGCCCGACTGTAGCAATAGAGATAGCCCAGGATTGTACCAGCTGGTGTTCCAGGAAAAGCTGGGCTGCTGTAGATAAAACGGCTGCTGTGGATACTGGCTGGAACCAGACTGTTGTTGGCACGGAGTGGAAACTGGCTGGAACCAGTTAAATAATAAATGAACTTGAGAGCGATGAAATATGAGCTGAAGTTTGGAGTTTGAGAGCGGTGAAATTATAATACCGGTGGAGAGTGGTAAACTGTAGAAAGGACACCGGCCCTTTAAGAGAAGCTGTACTCTGCTGGAAGCTGGGCTGGAAGCAGGTAATGTTGTAGCTGGAAACAGATGAATCCACAATGGATCGGAGAGTCAGGCTACACCGCAGGTGGAATGCTGGTGCGGGTCTCTATGGTGGAAGTCTTGAGACAGGAGCTGGAACCTGGAAGACAATCACAGGAGAGAGACAAACAGGAACTAGGTTTGACAACCAAAGCACTGACGCCTTCCTTGCTCAGGCACAGTGTATTTATACCTGCAGCAAGGAAGGGATTGGCTAGGCAATTATGCAGATTATCAATACTGAGAACAGATTGGTGGAAATAATCAGCTGACAAAATCCAAGATGGCTGCGCCCATGCAGACACTTGGAGGGAAGTTTGGTTTGTAATCCATGTGGTAATGAAAACAGTAATGGCGGCGCCGGCCACCGGAGACAGGAGGCGCCAAGCTGACAGGTGCACATCCAACCACGCGGACACAGCGGAGGCCGCGGCTGACGTAATCGCCACTCAGACACTCTGCATGCAGAAGCTCAGGGACGGCGGCGGAGGCCGCGGGAGACGCCATGCCAGGTGTAATATGGCGTTTACTGTGACAGCGTCTCAGAGTGACAGGAGAGGATACAGGAATGTAAACATCAGGATAACAGATGGGATCCGGTCCTGGAGCGCTGAGCCAGCCTTAGGAGGCATCTGATGGGTAAGAAATGGCGTCCAGATACCCGGATCGTGACAGCTGCATATCATTTTAATCAGCAGGAGCTGCTTGTGCCCCTAGACATTGTAAATGCCCTAGGCGTTTGCCTAGTTTGCCTATGCCTAGGACCGCCTCTGCATGCATTTATAAGTGGCCCGTCACCAACGATGAACGAGCGTGGGTCCGTGCATCGTTCATCGTTGGTGCCTACACACTGACCGATATGAACGAGTTCTCGTTCATTAATGAACGAGAACGTTCATATCGTTCAGTTAGATCTTTAAGTGTGTAGGGCCTATTAGATTGCTCTCTAAGATTCGTAAGATAAATGAAAGACAAATTTAGCACAGCTACGATCAGGCACTCAGACATGCGGGGGGATGCCCAGCACAGGGCTAGTCTGCCCCGCATGTCAGTCCTCTCGCAGAAATGCAAAAGCATCGCAATGCTTTTGCATTTCTGGAGTAACTCCCGGCCAGCGCAGCTCCTGCAGCTGGCCGGGAGAACCTCCTCGCTGTCCGTGTCGCAGCGGCTGCGTGTGACGTCACACAGCCGCCGCGGCCCGCCCCCCCAATGGTCCGGCCACGCCTGCGTTGGCCGGACTGCGCCCCCTAAATGGCGGCTTAACGCCGCCATCCAGCCCCCTCCCGCCCAGCAACCGCCTCTGCCTGTCAATCAGGCAGAGGCGATCGCTACAATACAACGGCCTTCGTCCGCCCAGCATGTGCCGGCACACTGTGGCACCGGGGCATGCGCAGATCCGACCCGATCGCTACGCTGCGATAAACTGCAGTGAGCGATCAGCTCGGAATGACCCCCCTTATCTGTATAGAGAATTCTGAAGACATTAGACCATTTTTAAGGAATTTTTCAATCTGGGCATAAATTGAGGCTATTTGATTATTATCTACAGGTGAGGTCAGAACATTGAGTTATCTAATAGGAAACTCTCTGCCCCTCAGCCCCACATAGTGATAAAATGAAACATGAACAAATCACTCAATGTAGAGGGAATGCAGATGGGGTAAAGGGACTGTATGGGAAGGGATGAAAAAAACATATGATTAAGGCAATGAGCCAAAACCCAATGTAGGATTATTATTTTTTCTTAACCTTTGCTTATAAGGGAAAGAAAAACTTGTAAAGACCCATTGAATTTCACATTTCTGACATTCAAGAACCCACGCAATGCTGTAAATGAGTGTAAATGTTACACTGAAATGTATATGACTACTGTATATTACATGCTGATGATTTCCGTAGGTTTGGAATGAAATGAATCATCAAGTAACAATGCATATCAAATATAAATATCTTAAACTGATGTAAGTGATACATATTTGCTATTACTTGGAGCATTTTAATCAGATAAAAGGGGATATTTATTAAAGGTTGGAGAGAGATATAGGGGTATATTCAATAAAAGTCGGATCCATTCCGACAATCATTTGTCGGAATGGATCCGACAACCCCTATTCAACTGCCGCATTTTGGCCGTACCCGGGGTGCTGCTCTGCCGCTGCTGTCAGTTGCCAGGTGCGCTGACAGTGGCGTCGGGGAGAACAGACAGCGGCGGCTAGCGGGGGGCAGATGACGGTGGCGGGTGTGAGGTGACGGTGGCGTGAGCTGGATGGTGGCGGGCAGCAGGGGGAGCTGGACAGCGGCGGGGGGAGCTGCCAGCGCCTGAGGAGGGTGATGTCTGCGGCGGGGGGGTGCTTCACGGTGAGAGGTGCCTGGCCGCAGCGCTCCCCGTCTCCTCGCCTCAATCCGACTTGCTGAAACCTGCAGAAACAAACCGGAAGACATTTCAATACAGGTGTATTACTGTTTTTATAAGTGCTACTGTGCTCGAAGAAGGGTGCTGTGACATACAGCCACTTCCCACTTAGAACACAGCGCAACTGGCATTAGGCGCTGGTATGGGGTCACAGCAGCGGCAGAGCTGTATATGAACCAATTGGGACTCACAGCCATTTAGAAGCGGTCACAGCGAGTCGATCTGCTGGTCTGCAAGCTATAATTGGTTCACAGAGAGCTCCATCTGCCGCCACATCTACCCTGGCACTGGGACCTGATTTTCCATACAAGCGCTGATCAGAAATGTGTCCCTGCTTGGAGAGAGGAGTTGCAGGTGAGGAAATACAGGAGGCTGGAGTGACAGAGGGCAGTAGAGACACAGGCAGGAGGCTGGAGAAACACAAGGGCTGGAAGTGACACAGCGAGGCACAAGTCTGGTTGAACTTCTGTTGTATGATAATGATGTTGGTTATATGTGTCAGGAAGTGTGGCCAGTGCCGGTGTCCTAAACACTCACCAGTGTCACTGCGGGTGCGGTGGAGAGGTCCTTCGGGTCCTCTGACAGGAGGGCTCTGGCATCCGGCAATCTGTGGTGATCCTCTGCAGGGTTCCCGGGGTCTCCAGTAGCTGCTGTGCATACTAGTTTCCAAACTGCAGCACCTTCCCAGGCTGATTGCACAGGTGCACAGACTCCAGATTGCAGCAGTGTTAGACCAATTGGTAACTATTTGTGTGCCTGAGGTTTATTCTAGCTCCTGTGTGCAGTACTATGATTCTCTCTGACATTGCTGCATTCCATGATTTCCAGCTGATGTCCACTTCATCAATGTAAGCCTCAGTCCAGCCAGCTTCCCTGCATTCAATCACAGCCCGTCAGGGGGTTTAGAGGAAGTCCAGCTGCATGCATTCAGAGCCTGTGCAACTAGTTACATTGCTAGTGTAACAACTGAACCGGTATTGTCTTTCCGTGCAGCACTAACAGGCCCAGCACCTCCTCGGCCAATAGCCTGTCCGGTCTAGCTTATCCTCAGCCGTTGGTCAGTGTGGTCCAGCTTTTCTTTGGCTTATAGCTAGTACGGTCCAGCTTATCCTCAGCCGGTAGCCAGTCCAGTCCAGCTTATCCTCAGCCGGTAACCAGTCCAGTCCAGCTTATCCTCAGCCGGTAACCAGTCCGGTCCAGGTTATCCTCAGCCGGTAACCAGTCCAGTCCAGCTTATCCTCAGCTGGTAGCCAGTCCAGTCCAGCCTATCCTCAGCCGGTAACCAGTCCATTCCAGCTTATCCTCAGCGGGTTGCCAGTCTGGATCAGCTTACCCTCAGCTTATAGCCAGACTGGTCTAGCTTATCCTCAGCTGGTAGCCAGTCCAATCCAGCCTATACCCAGTTGGTAGCCAGTCCAGTCCAGCTTATCTTCAGCCGGTAGCCAGTCCGGTCCAGCTGAATATCTTCAGCTGCTAATTAGTCTGGTCCAGCTTTTCTTCAGCCAGTAACAAGTCCAGTCCACTTGGATAACTTCAGTCGGCATTAGTCGGTCCAGTATTTTGTCAGCCAGTGACCAGTCCTGTCTAGCATTTCTTCAATCAAGAACTAGTCCAGCCAAGCTTACTTCAGCTAAAGGTCTGTCTGGTACAGTGATACATCTCCTGAATTCATACCAAAAGCAGTTTTAACTGCTACCTAAATTCCATGCGCAAGTCTCAGCCGCAGGACGCCAGTCATCACCTGATACAGGTAACATTGCGCACAAGGCCATGACAATATGCTTAAACAGATGGGCAACTTCCAGACCATGAATAATGAATACTGACGGAAGACAATTGCTGCCCTTCAGAGGTTCCCCGTTTCCCGTTGCATAGATACCACCTTATAGGTAAGGTGTATTTTTATTTAGTACACACAAAATACAGCAGAGACTTTTTTTTATTTAAGGGGGGCACAAAAGGGACTATTCACCCTGGGCTTTACCTAGTCTAAAACCAGGCCTGGATAGGGACCCAGCAGTGGCAGAACAGCAACAGTGGCGGAGATGTGTCCTGCTGGGGATACATCTCTGATCGAGCGTATCCCACTAGAAAAATCTTATGTCGGGAGTTGGGAATAAAGTAAAAAAGAACATGTAACTCTGCACCTGGGTAAAACCATGTTGAGATTTCGAAAGAAAGAAAAAAGGAATCAACTTTCCGCCAGCAACGCTCCTTCCCAATCCACAAACAAAAATATAACTTTTCTTGTAGAATATGGTCTAAATGCTTTATTAATAAACTTTATAAAATCTAAAAATTCTTTGCTTGTTTATCCAATACCCATATGTGATATGTATTGATTTGATATTATCACATATGATGTATTATATGTCCCCCTAAAGTCCAGGGTCATACAAAGTGAAATATAAAAATTGATAAAGATAGAATAACGTGTGGGGAATACATGGGGGCAGATGCAACATATGCAGAGATATTTAGATTTGAGGGAGGAGTGTCCAAACTCAGATCCAAATACAGTGTAATAATAAAGCTGCCCAGCATTTGTAGGCTACATGCAGAAACAGACAGTATTTACCCTGCATACAAAAATAATACATATATTTGTACCCCTTGCATTGCAACATGATTTGTCCAGGTGCTCCATTACTTGCTCTTTCTTACTTTATTCCCAACTCAGGCCCACACTGTGACTCTCCCACATGTTACTATGAGGCCATAGCGGGTTGCTTCCAATACTGCTTCCGGCTGCAGGGGGGTGGGGGGCTGGCAGAACAGAGGGGGTTATTCAGTTTTGTTAGCAAACCATAAAGGCACAGTAATGAGCAAAACCATGTTGAACTGCAGGTGGGACAGATGTAAAATGAGCAAAGAGATTTAGATTTGGGTGGGGTGTGTTCGTAACAGCTGGCACTGATGCCCGAATGGTAACAACATCCAAGACTCCATTAATAATAAATGGCACTCAAGGTACACAATGTACTGTATATACACAAAACTTGGTATATTCTCAAGAATACATTTTAGGGCATAAGCCTCTTCATCAGGTGTGTCTTGACAAACGGGCTTACGCACTGATACGTAGACTTTAGAATATGCCACGTTATGTGTATGTACATCGTGCTCCTTGAGTGCCGTTTATTGCTATTGGAGCCTATATAAAAACCGTGCTGTTTATTGCTTTATGGATATATGTGTACCAGGGTCTCATGGAAGCCCACATCTTTGGAGCGAGCGACGGCATAGGTTTTGCATGTATAAAGGCAATGCTGCTCATGTGTCCAATTACACTATTTAAAACACACAGGGGCTATGGGGATAAGCGAGCAACGTATTGTACATAGCAGGCCTGACCCGAGCACCAAGCGGGTTAACAAAATGGCTGCCAACCACGAACAAGGGCCTTGTGGAAGTCCACTTCTATGGAGCAAGCAATGGCATAGGTTTTGCATGTACTGTATAAAGGCAATGCTACTCGTGCGTCCAATTACGCATGTTAACATTTGAAAAAAAAAGTATACACACATTGTGGGAACTGAACCCAGGGTGAAGTGCATGGTAACCATTATTATTATTGCTGGGTGGTATTCATGTGACCGGCGGTCCTCTATCTGGTAGAGTGTTTCCGTTTGCTGACAGTGATCACAGTGATCCTCTCTTCAACATCGTTCTTCAAGTCATCACTTCATTCAGTGTTCTTCAGCATCGTTTACAAATCACAAGTCATCTCTTCATTCAGTGTTCTTCAGCATCGTTTACAAATCACAAGTCACTTCTTCATTCAGTATCCTTCAGCATCGTTTACAAGTCACGAACATTTAATCTTTCAGAATTCACTCAGACTTATCTCCTAGATGTTGTGCATGATTGAGGTCTCAGTAAAGCTGAATTAATATTTCTTCAGTGTTTCGTTCTCATTCATTGTCCTCATTGCCTACCCCTCTACATCTTCGGGCCTAAGTCTTCAATCCATGAGTAAGAACTACATTCAGCCATCTTCCTTCCTCTGCCAAAAGCTGCTCCCTCAGTCAATTGTTAGTCATCAGATCCTCAACTCAAGCTGAGCGTGATAGTTGGTTAGCCTATCATCTACCACTGGAACTACTCTAGCTCCCGGCTGGCACCAAAAGGAAGTGCATGCTAGCCGCGATCCGGTGACAACTTCCATTTTATCATTAAACAGAGTGGAACGCAAATCCTGGAAGTGCGTCAACCAGCCAGGCCATATGCATGAAGCAGCCCCGGCTGGTAGGCAAGGTGGGTCAGCCAGGCAAGCAGGGTAAGCAGGCCCAGCAGAGGAGGGTATGGGACTGGCACAGTGGTGATCTGAGATCAGTCATAGAGAGGCCAGAATTGGCAAACCACGAGAGTCTGGCGTATCCCTGTGCGCCCCTACAGGCTAAAGCCAACATCCTCTGCATTATTAGGGGACATAGGCTTACCAGATGTAAAAGAGATGCTGGGTAGATCACGTGGCTGTAGCCTTTTCCTTTGGGCTGGTTGATGATGTGGTTGCCAATGGTCTTTTCCTCTGGGCTGTGCTGAGATAGTTGATGACGACTGTAGTCAGGCCGCTTGTCTACTTGGGGGATGGCATTAGCATAACTTGGTATTATACAATATACGCCTTAGATCAGGGGTCAGGGAACTTTTTCCTTTTACCCCAAAATATAATTAGATACGCCAACGTTACCCCCTTGATTTGAAAGGAAGGAAATCATATATTATTGTGCATATACTGTATACTGGTCATCACTGTTTATATGGCATTTCTGAGATACTGTGTGTATATATATATATATATATATATATACTAGGTGCTTCATCGCGCCCTACGGGCGCTCTTCACACCGTCGGAAGGGGCTACGCCCCTTTAACTCCTGCACGCCTTTCTGGGGTTCAATATATGGAGTATTCCCTGCATTCCTAGTTTTGTTAGTGTTTGAATATTGCACAATGAAAGGCCTTCCGATGGTGAAGGGGGCGTAGTCCCTTGCAGCAGGAAGGGGTTTGGGGAGTGGGGACCGCGGATGGGGGAGGGGGTATGAAGGCGCTGTGGGTGGGGTAGGAGCAGGGGTGTCGCAGGTGGGGGATGGCAGCTGCAGGGCTGTTGCGGATGGAGGAGGGGTTCCGAAGGCGCTGCAGATGGGGAAGGGGTGGGTGCGGGTGTGCAGTGGATGGGGGAGGTGTCCAGGGGGCGCGGTGGGTGGGGGAGGGGTGGATGCGGGGGTAACGTGGGTGGGGAAGTGGCGGGTGCGGTGCTGTTGCGAATGGTGTAGGCGATTCGGATTGGGAAGGGCCTGCTGCGTGGGTGGGGTAGGGGATCCAAAGGTGCAGCGGGCGGGGGAGAGCCAGATGCGGGGTGTGGCGGATGGGGGAGGGGGTCCGGAGGTGATGTAGGTGGTGGAGGGGCAGGTGGCATAGGGGGTCTGGAGGCGCCGCGGGTGGGTACCGGGGGAGGGGGTCGGGGGGGGCGTTATGTGTGGGGGAGGGGCAGGTGGGGGAGGGGCAGATGCTGGGCTGGATGGGGGAGGGGTTCCAGAGGTACTGCGGGTGGGAAAGGGTGTGGCGGGTGGGTAGGAGGTGTGGAGGCGTTGCGGGTGGGAGAGGGGGGGGTGCAGTGAATGGGGTTAGGGGTCCGGAGGAGGGAGGGTCCGTGTGTGTTGAGGTGTGGGGTCCGTAGGCGCTGTGGGTGGGGGTGCCACGGGTGGTGGAGGGACAGGTGTGTGGATTTGCGGTGGATGGGGGAGGGGGTCTGGAGGTGCTGCAGGTGGTGGAGGGGTGTGTGCGCGGGTGGGATAGGGGGTGGGTGCGGGGGTGCAGCGGATGGTGGAGGTGGTCCGGGAGTGTGGGAGAGGTGAGGTGCTGTGGGTGGGGGAGAGGCGGGTGAGGGGCTGTTGCGGATGAGGGAGGGGTTCCGGAGGCGATGCAGGGTGGAAGGGTGCAGGTGTTGCGGGTGAGGTAGGGGGCCTGGAGGCGCTGCGGGTGGGGGTGCGGTGGATGGGGAGGGGCTGCAGGTGGTGGAGGAGCGGGTGGTGTAGGAGGTCCGGAGGTGCAGTGGGTGGTGGAGGGGTGGGTGCTGAGGGTGGGGTAGTGGGTCCGAAGGTGTTGCGGTTGCTGGGGAGGTGGGGGTGTAGGGGATGGGTCAGTGGGTGCAGCGGATGGGGGAGGGGTGAGTGCGGGGGTTCAGCGGATGGGGAGGGGGTCAGGGGATGAGGGAGGGGTGGGGGTGCTGTGGGTGGGGCAGGCAGGTGAGGGGCTGTTGCGGATGGGGGAGGGGTTCCGGAGACGCTGCTGGTGGAGAAGGGTGCAGGTGTTGCGGGTGAGGTAGGGGGCCTGGAGGCACTGCGGGTGGGGGAGGGAGGGAGGGGGGTGAGGGTGCGGTGGATCGGGAGGGGCTGTAGGTGGTGGAGGAGCAGGTGGTGTAGGGGGTCCGCAGGTGGAGTGGTTGGTGGTGGGGTGAGTGCTGCGGGTGGGGTAGTGGGACCGAAAGTGTTGCGGTTGCTGGAGGGGTGGGGGTGCAGGGGATGGGTCCGGGGGTGCAGCGGATGGGGGAGGGGCTGCTGCAGATGGGGTAGGGGTTTGGAAGACACTGCGGGTGGGGTAGGGGGTCCGAAGGCGCAGTGGGTGGGGGTGCCACGGGTGGTGGAGGGGCAGGTGCGGGGGTTTGCGGGGGATGGGGAGGGGTCCAGGGGCGCTGCAGGTGGTGGAGGGGCAGATATCAGTGCACATAGTCTCTGTGGTAGTTAGTGAGGGTTGGTGATGGTGTAAGAGGGGTGAAGGCCAGTACACAGACAGGCAGTTAGAGAGCAGGATGAGGGTGACAGGGCATAGTGACGGGGAGTACTTAGCAGATATAGGGGTGGGCTACAGGTGTGATGTCACAGTGTGTGTACCTTTGCTGTCATGTGTGAGGTATGTGAGGTATATGTGAGGTATGTGTGAGGTATGTGTGAGGTAAGGCTGCTGCTGTGAGATGGTGACTGCAGAGGGAGGGAACTCAGACCCAGCAGCAATGGGTCGTGGTCAGCATTCCTTCCTGGCCCCGTTCCGCCGCACACTGTCCGCCCCGTCTGACGGGCGTCATTCCTCCATCCTGCATGGCAGCGTCAGCTGCTGTGATCGCGGAGCATAGGTAAGCGTCCGGAGCCCTGTGGGCGGGCAGGCATGGTGTTTCCCTGGAGAGGTGCGGCGCGCGTCCTTAGGCTGCAGACGGAGGGAGCTCCGGCCCAGCAGCAATGTTGATTAGTGCATGTCCCGTCCTGGCGCTGTCCCGCTGCACATGCTCCGCACCGCTTGCCGCTGAGCATGGCAGCCCTTGTGTGTATGCTGCAGATGCTGATCTAGCGGTGCCTGAGCTAGCGCCCTCTCCCTGGGGTGTGGGTGTCAGGCGGCAGGTATGGTAGGTGGGAGAGGAGCTGCGGGCGGCGACTCGCTGCCTGCAAGTACCCTCCATATCAGCGCTGTTCCCCTCCCTGCAGATAGTGTCAGTGGCCGTGGTGTACTTTTGCTACTGGTGGCATGTGCCGGTGCTAGGGTGTTCGGCGCCCCCCTGCAAACTATGAATTTTGCACCCTCCCATATTCCTTTGTTGTGCATCGGGAAAAGTGGTGTGGTCTCACAACTAAGGGGCATGGCCACACAATAGTACCCCCATTTAAAATTACGCCACAATGTAGCACAATCTTATTCATCTTATACGTAATGCCCCACCCGTAGTAGTAGCGTCCTTATACGTAATGCCCCACCCGTAGTAGTAGCGTCCATATACGTAATGCCCCCCCAATAGTAGTAGTGTCCTTATACATAATGCCCCCCCAGTAGTAGTAGCAGTGATATGTAATGCTCCCCAACAGTAATAGTAGCGTCCTTATACATAATGCCCCCCCAGTAGTAGTAGCGTCCTTATTCGTAATGCCCCACCCGTAGTAGTAGCGTCCATATACGTAATGCCCCCCCAATAGTTGTAGTGTCCTTATACATAATGCCCCCCCAGTAGTAGTAGCAGTTATATGTAATGCTCCCCAACAGTAATAGTAGCATCCTTATACGTAATGCCCCACCCGTAGTAGTAGCATCCTTATACATAATGCCCCCCCAATAGTAGTAGCATCCTTATACATAATGCCCCCCCAGTAGTAGTAGCATCCTTATACATAATGCCCCCCCAGTAGTAGTAGCATCCTTATACATAATGCCCCCCCAGTAGTAGTAGCATCCTTATACATAATGCCCCCCCAGTAGTAGTAGCATCCTTATACATAATGCCCCCCCAATAGTAGTAGTGTCCTTATACATAATGCCCCCCCAGTAGTAGTAGCAGTTATATGTAATGCCCCACAACAGTAATAGTAGCATCCTTATACGTAATGCCCCACCCGTAGTAGTAGCGTCCTTATACGTAATGCCCCCCAGTAGTAGTAGCAGTTATATGTAATGCCTCCCAACAGTAATAGTAGCGTCCTTATACATAATGCCACCCCTGTAGTAGTAGCATCCTTATACATAATGTGCCCCCAGTAGTAGTACCGTCCTTATACATAATGCCCCCCCAGTAGTAGTAGCATCCTTACATGTAATGCCCTCCCAGTAGTAGCGTCCTTATATGTAATGCCCCCCAGTATTAGTAGCCTCCTTATACATAATGCCCCCCTATAGTAGTAGCGTCCTTATACGTAATGCCCCCCCTATAGTAGTAGCGTCCTTATACGTAATGCCCCCCTATAGTAGTAGCGTCCTTATACGTAATCCCCCCTATATTAGTAGCGTCCTTATACGTAATGCCCCCCCTATATTAGTAGCGTCCTTGCATGTAATGGCCCCCCCAGCAGTGGCGTCCATAAAGTGCGCACACACAGACATACCTCACACACACACAATTCACACATATATACAAACACACACACCCCACCATATATACACACACACACACACACACACACACACACACACACACACACCACTATATATATACACACACACACACACACACGCACGCACGCACGCACGCACACACACACACACACACACACACACACTATATACACACACGCACACACATTTTTCTCTCACCCTCCACTTACCAAGTCTGGCTGGCCGTCACTGCAAGCAATGCTGATTCCACCACTGTTCAGCTGTCTGGTCCCGTGTAGTTCCGCCCCTCTATTCCGTGTAGCTCCTCCCCTTCGTGACGCCGTAGCTCCGCCCCCTTTTTGGGACCCGCACAGCACACAGCCCGCTGTCACAGGTGATTGGGGGGGAGGGGGGAGGACAGGCACAGCAGCCGGCAGCTAGTGGCCATCCTCACCTCCTATACTGTAAGGTAGGGTCTTGCACCTGACTGCTGCTGGCGCTGGGTATGGGGTAGCTCCCTGCAGCAGATGCAGTTGACTCCGCCCAGCTCTGTGACTCCGCCCAGCGTTACGGGCACAGAGTCACAGATTAAGGCAAATATATAGGCGATATATATATATATATATATATATATATAAGTATATATATATATATATATATATATATATATATATATATATATATAAAAATAAAATTATTATTATTATTTTTTGGCAATGAATGGGTTACTTTCTCCCCAAAACACCAGAATGAATGTAAGAAAGATGGATGAGTGGGGAAGGGGGGGACACACGACTTTTAGGAGACAGATGGTCACATCCTCACCTCAGTAATGTCAGTGGGAATTTCCCACTGTTATGTGTGTCACTGTCTGATCCTGCGGAACTCCATCAGCGGTCAGCCACAGAACACTTCAAGTTCTGTGTGTGGGTTGGCGGGCCATGAACGGAAGGACAGGACAGCGCAGGACGGGCGGGCATGAGGGAGCGCGGTGTGATGTCAGCACGTCACATCGCGAGCCGGCAGGTGCTGGACGGCAGTGCCGTAACTAGGCATTTTAGCGCTGTGTGCAAGAAACGATAGTGGCGCCCCCCCCCCCTCCCAATGTAAGATATGGGCAGTGCGCCGTAGGCGCGCAAAAAAATTATAGGGGCGTGGCTTAATGGGGAAGGGGCGTGGCCAAAAAATAATAGCAATTCATACTACGGTGCACAGTAGTCTACATTATTCAAATTACGCTGCACAGTAGCGCCCCTTTTATACATTACAATAGACAGCGTCCCCCTTTTTACACATTACAGCAGCCAGTCCCCCTTTTTACACATTGCGGCAGCTAGTCCCCCTTTTTACACATTGCGGCAGCCAGGCCCCCTTTTTACACATTGCGGCAGCCAGGACCCCTTTTTACACATTACAGCAGCCAGTCCCCCTTTTTACACATTGCGGCAGCTAGTCCCCCTTTTTACACATTGCGGCAGCCAGGCCCCCTTTTTACACATTGCGGCATCCAGGCCCCCTTTTTACACATTACGGCAGCCAGTCCCCCTTTTTACACATTGCGGCAGCTAGTCCCCCTTTTTACACATTGCGGCAGCCAGGCCCCCTTTTTACACATTACGGCAGCCAGTCCACCTTTTTACACATTGCGGCAGCCAGTCCCCTTTTTTACACATTGCGGCAGACGGGACCCCATTTTACACATTGCGGCATCCAGGCCCCCTTTTTACACATTGCGGCAGCCAGTCCCCATTTTTACACATTGCGGCAGCCAGTCCCCCTTTTTACACATTGCGGCATCCAGTCCCCCTTTTTACACATTGCGGCAGCCAGTCCCCATTTTTACACATTGCGGCATCCAGGACCCCTTTTTACACATTGCGGCAGACGCGACCCCATTTTACACATTGCGGCAGCCGGGACCCCATTTTACACATTGCGGCAGCCGGGACCCCTTTTTACACATTGCGGCAGCCGGGACCCCATTTTACACATTGCGGCAGCCGGGACCCCATTTTACACATTGCGGCAGACGAGACCCCATTTTACACATTGCGGCAGCCGGGATCCCATTTTACACATTGCGGCAGACGAGACCCCATTTTACACATTGCGGCAGACGAGACCCCATTTTACACATTGCGGCAGACGGTGTCCCAGAGAGAGAGAGAGAGAGAGAGAGAGAGAGAGGGGGGGGGGGGATATACTTACCTTCTCCCCGCTGGCAGGCTCCTCGTGCAGCTTCCTCTCGGTGCAGGCTGTGTGAGGTGAGAAGGAGGGAGGGGGAGCAGGGAGCAGCAGCAGCGCTATTTGATTGGTAGTAAGCGCCGCTGCAGCATCCCCCTCTCCTCCTGTATTGGTTGCCTGGAGCTGCTGTGGATGCTGGGGAACCGCATCCCAGCATCCTTAGCAGCGCCGGGCAGCCAATACAGGAGGAGAGGGGGATGCTGCAGCGGCGCTTACACCCAATCAAATAGCGCTGCTGCTGCTCCCTGCTCCCCCTCCCTCCTCCTCCTTCTCTCCGCTGCGCTGGTCTCTTCCCCTCCACAGCGCGGCGGCGCACACAGAGGCGGCATGTAATGAGTCAATTTGACTCATTACATGCCGCTGGCCGTTGCGCCCTCAGGGCAACTGCGCTGTGTGCCAAGCCCCCTTGGCACACACGTAGTTACGGCCCTGCTGGACGGGGCTGTGTCTCGGCAGCGCACCCGCCCATTACCCACAGGAATTTCATTTTTACCCCTGTTCCCTGACCACTGCCTTAGATAAATTATTTTCATTAGACCCCATCTTCATATGCTTCCTGCAGTGCTGTCTACATATCTTTTGCTTACGATTTCCCATGTATGATAGAATACACTTGTTGCTCAACAACTAAAGTCACTTGTGACACAATTTACGCATCTCTGTATGGGTGGTCTTCAGGTTGCCAGCGGTCGGCCTCCCGGCAACCACCATACTGGCGCCGGAATCCCAACCGCCGGCATACCGACATCTTTTCTCCCTCTTGGGGGTCCACGACCCCCCTTGAGGGAGAATAGATAGCGTGTCGTGTGCTCATTTGCGCTCGCCCAGCTGTCGGTATGCCGGCGGTCGGGATTCCGGTGCTGGTATACTGGTCGCCGGGACCCCGATAGCTGGCAAACCATACTACACCCCTCTGTACAATAATAAAGAGATATGGAGACAAATCCTAACATCAAGCAACTACTATTCAGACAGTGGCAAACATCAGACTTTTATATCTAATAGGACATTCTGCACACATTGGGGCAGATGTATTAACCTGGAGAAAGCATAAGGAAGTGATAAACCAGTGATATGTGCAAGGTGATAAAGGCACCAGCCAATCAGCTGCAATATGTAAATTAACAGTTAGGAGCTGATTGGCTGGTGCGTTTATCACTTTGCACATATCTCTGGTTTATCACTTCCTTATGCCTTCTCCAGGTTAATACATCTGCCCCACAGTACTTCCTTTATCTGCAAGTAAGATCCCAGTGCATATACTTTAATGGTCATGATTCCTATAATAGAATATAATAGTATTGTATTAATATTGTAGTATTCATTTTATTTGTATTGTTATATGAAGTAAATGTTACTTTTTATCACTTGAGACTCTTATCTGTTGGTGCTGACTGCGCAGCCATAACATTTATCTGGGACAGTGCGTACTCTGAAAGAAATGACTTGAAATGAGATCAAACGTAACTGTTTAAGTAATAGCACTAAAATGATGACAGATTTGTTGTCAATGTGATTGGAACATAAAGATAGTCTTGTGAATCTCAATATAGTCAGTGTATACTGAGAGGAGTTCATATGAGCAGTTCTGTGAAATTGTCTGATAGAGAGTAATGTATAATTATATGTCAGATTCACTTGCAGTAATTTAGTTCTTGTACTAACGGATACATAACAAATTTGACAGAAAAGTGCATCCACGTGCCAGTGTCACTGAGAGCATGCAGACACAAGTATTGCCTAACAAGTGAAAAATTACTTTCCGGATATTATTACATGAAAAAATGTTGAAATAAAGTAACAATTAATAAATTCCTTAGTAATACGTAGTCTTGAATCACCATGTTGCTTCATGTAGTCCTATCCATCACTCCGGATGTTATGAGAGTTCACCAGTTCATCTGAATCTATAGTGGTCAAAAAAAACAAAAAACAGCACCCACAGATTGCAACCTTAACTAATATATATAACAATGAATTGATAAATACCAATGAATTCATGGGCAATTAGAAACATCACTAGATACTTTATAACCCATATACTGGTCTGCATTGTATATACTGTAGGTCTTGGGGCTGTATTATTTACTGTTGTTGGGGCTAGAATATATACTGCTCTAGAGAGTGAATTATATTATTGTCATAATCATAACATATCATTACAAACTGATCATTATTCCTCCTTTTTAGTGACTACAATAGATAGTCGCCTTGGGCCTGCACTATATGCTGGTCATTGTGCTGCACTATAGACCATATTTCAGAGTCTAAACAGATCACCATATATTGCTCATTGGGACTGCATTATGTACACATTATGAAGCTACATAATATGCCAGTGATTAAGCTACATTGTATATCAGTCCTGATACTGCGGTGAATGATGCTGTACTGTATAGTGGTAATGAGGCTTCATGAAATGTGACTGCACTCAGGAGCGGATTGGGATAGAAAACCAGCCTGGGAAATTTATAGAAGCATCCCTAATGGGGGTGCGGTCTGTTGAGGGGACGCGGGATCCCTCCTCATAATCACTGGGTGTACGCAATTGCGGCCTTCCTTGCGTCTTTTGCTGCAGTTGTGTCTGAAACCAGGGGCATACAGGGAAATAAAAGCGACTCTGTAAAATTTTGTAGAAGTGGCCCAACATGGGCAGCACAAGAGGTACCGTGTATCCATGGCGGCATCACTGGATGGAATAACAGAATGAATGTGGACAATACAGTGTACTAAGTGCGGTAGGCTGGGTATTGGGCTAAAACAGTGGTCTCCAACCTTAATTGGGGTGTGAGCTACTTTCAGAAAATAAAACCTCTGAAGAAGCTACCCCCTCCCCCCAATGCGTGTGCGTTCCTGCGAAAGTGGGTGTGGCCTCACAAAAGTGGGTGTGGCCTCACAACTACAAGTAATGCCCCCCCCGCGTAGTGCCAGATACACAAATAATGCCCCTCAGCAGTTCTAGATACACAAATAATGCCCCGCAGCAGTGCCAGATACACAAATAATGCCCCAAACAGTGCCAGATACACAAATAATGCCCATCAGCAGTGTCAGATATACAAATAATGCCCGCATAGTGCCAGATACACAAATAATGCCCCCAGCAGTGCCAGATACAATGCCCCCACCAGTGCCAGATACAAATCCCCCTGCAGTGCCATATAAAATGCCCCCGCAGCACCAGATAAAATGCCCCCCCCCCCCGTACAGTGCCCCACGCAGTGCTAACCCTTGCTGGCTTCTTCTACTGCCGCCGGTGCTGCTCCTCCTGTATAGGGTGGATGATCGAAAATCTCTCAAAACGGTGACAAGTGATGGGCATCCTAATTGATCTTCGTCATCAGTGACGGATTGGCGCCAGACCTCATCGTGAATTTTCCCAGTGGGCAGGACCATTATGTGACCATTGGTATGAATTTTTTGGTTTGTTTTATTTTACTATTATTTTCTTTTTAAATACATGCCCCAACCAGCACTGATTGAGAGACAGCATTGGAGCATGTCAACTAGAGAGCTGGAGGAAAACTCTGCCCCCAGTCTTCACAACTGACGAAGGCTGCTGAAATTTGAGGCCTGGGCAGCGTACAACAGTCTCCTCCCACCGAATGGGTTTGCACAACATCACCACCCCAACTCCATATGGCTCCTGGGGGCTCCCTGGGCAATGATCTCTTGCAGCCAGCTTTCTAGATGCATCAGCTCCCAGCAGCAGCAGCCAGAGCAGAGAGCTGGACGTTGAGGGGTTGCTCAGGAGCCATGCTGTATACTGGAACAGCAGCAACACCAGATCAGTGATCTCATCCCCCCAACCCATTGCCCCCCACCATCACACTCATTGACCTCCTCCATCCAATTGTCTCCCTTTTCTTCATCCCAGTGTCCCCCACCATCACACTGTGTAGTCAAATCTTAGTCTCCCCCCACTCAACAAATGGTGGTACTCCCATGTCCGGGAAATGCTATATTTAGTAGTAGATTGTGAGATCTCATACAGATTGTACTTCTCTATGTATGGAGATGGCGCTGGAGGAGAGGAGATGGAGCTGAGGACACAAGATATGGTGCTGGAGGAGAGGAGAAGGAGCTGAAGACACAAGATATGGTGCTGGAGGAGAGGAGAAGGAGCTGAGGACACAAGATATGGTACTGGAGGAGAGGAGATGGAGCTGAAGACACAAGATATGGTGCTGGAGGAGAGGAGAAGGAGCTGAGGACACAAGATATGGTACTGGAGGAGAGGAGATGGAGCTGAAGACATAAGATATGATGCTAGAGGAGAGGAGATTGAGCTAGGGACAGAACATATGGTGCTGTGGAGAGGATAAAGATCTAAGGACACAAGATATGGTACTAATGGGGGAGATGAGAAGGAGCTATGGACACAAGATATGGTGCTGGAGGAGAGGAGATGGAGCTGGAGACACAAGATATGGTGCTGGAGGAGAGGAGAAGGAGCTGAGGACACAAGATATGGCACTGGAGGAGAGGAGATGGAGCTGAAGACATAAGATATGATGCTAGAGGAGAGGAGATTGAGCTCGTGACACAACATATGGTGCTGTGGAGAGGATAAGGAGCTAGAGACACAAGATATGGTGCTGGGCAGAGGCGTAACTCTGGGAGGCAATGGAGTCGGCTGCCTCCGGGCTCCTGCCCTGAAGGGGGCCCCTCTCCTCAGGGAGGTTGGGGACTGGAGTCCCAGCAGGCATTTGTAGCCATGGAGAGATAGAACCACTAACATTCCTTAGTGGTGCAAGCTGTCTCACTCTTCTGTGCACATCTGCCCCCTTCCCCCGGCAAGTACTATAGTCACCTGCTGCTGGCCGATGGCTGCCACTGTGCAGGGAGGATGGGGGTCTCCGCTGGTGGCTTCTGGCTCCTAGGTCTCCTCTGTGTGTTCTGCTGCCACCTGTCCCTCCTCAGACCCTGCCCATCGAAGACACCCTGATGGCTCCCTTCACAGACACCCAGACCCCAAAGTACAGGCTGGGCGTTACTGTGTGTGTGTGTGTGTGTGTGTGTGTGTGTGTGTGTGTGTGGGGATGGGGGGGGGTACTGTTTCAGACACAGGCTGCATGTTACTCTGTGTGTGTGTGTTTGTGTGTGTGTCTATCTCTATCTTTCTAAGGGGGGGGCACCAACATTTATCTTGCTTCCAGGCGCCCGCAACAAACTTACGCCACTGGTAATGCGGGAGAGGAGAAGGAGCTAGGGGCACAAGATATGATGCTAGAAGAGAGGAGAAGGAGCTGAAGACACAAGATATGATGCTAGAAGAGAGGAGATGGAGCTGAGGACACAAGATATTGCACTGGGGGATAGGAGATGGAGCTGAGGGTGGCAGGAATGTGCAAATGGTCTTTAATTTCTGGCTTGCTCTCATATTAAGTTATGTTATATGTGAGTCTCAGGGACATGCGGTGAGCCTTAGTTTTAATTTCTGCCAGTAGACCCATTCTCAGTCAGTGGTGACATTAGGGATATTTATTATGGGGATTTTGACCTGATAATGATAATTTCTTATGAACGAGTATAGCGGCAATAATTAAATAAGGATTGCTGACATTTATTATGATAACACATGGGGCTCCGAGCACTTTACTACCTGGATGGAGGGCTGGTCGCACATCAGACAATTTTGGAGCTTTTGACAATTTAGCAGCCCCCGATAAAAATGTATAGCGGCTGTTTGTGCAATTAATACATCCAAGGGAAGCCTAATATTTGGGGGTACCCCCTGAAAATGGATATTTCTGAGGGATACATATCCCTCAAATATATTTTTATGAGTTGTGTGGTATAGCTACAATTTGCTGCTTGTATGACCACATGAGGGCAGCATAGGGTAGGGGAAGTGCAATGAGATTTGGGGGAGCTGTAGTAATCAGTAAGAGACAGAACGATGGGAATGCTGCTTCAGGGTTTACACTGGCCTAAGAGCCTTTAGTTAATGTCAGTATTTCTTTAAATGTTCATTTGGCAACAGTCACACAGTCATATTTTTAGGCTGGATAAAATTAGACCAGTCCTGTCATAGCACACCTATTTGATTCAAAATGTCACTTTGTCTAAGAGTATTTCTCTTCTTCTTGTGACACTTGTACTCACGGTATAGGTGTAGTCTGATGTCTGTAAGTAAAACATTTCTAATTCCCAGTGTACATTATCTAGGCCTTTAATCAGTTTGATCCCACTACCGACGTGCTGCACAATGGATCTGGCACCTACTGCTTGTCTATCACAGTCTCTCAAGGCTCTCACACGCACTGATATCACTCTGTCTGCTCAGCCCTATAAGCTAGCACTGCTGGACCAAAATACATCTTCGTATAATCCCACTGTCTCTGTCTGGAAACACACAGGGACTCGTACTGAGGGGGTCATTCCAACCCGATCGCTCGCTGCAGTTTCTCGCAGCGCAGCGATCGGGTCAGAACTGCGCATGCGCCGCAGTGCGCCGGCGCATGCCAGCCGTTGTTGCCTAGCGATCGCCTCTGAGGCAGAGTCGGTCTCTGGGCGGAAGGAGGCTGGACGGCGGCGTAGGCCGCCGTTTAGGGACCGCGGTCCGGTCAATGCAGGCATGGCTGGACCGTTGGGGGGCGGGCCGCTGCAGGCCGGGGAGTGACGAGTAGCTCCCGGCCAGCACGCTAAAGCTGTGCTGGTCGGGAGCTACTCTTGAAGTGCAAAAGCATCTCCGCTGTGCGGTCCCTTTGCACTTCTGCGGGGGGGGGGGGGGGGGGCACTGACATGCGGGGCGGACTAACCATGTGCTGGGTGTCCCCCCGCATGTCAGTGTGAATGATGGTAGCTGTGCTAAATTTAGCAAAGCTACGATCAACTCGGAATGACCCCCTGAGTTTGTACACGTTTGCACCCAAATTCAGAGATTCAAAATGCACTACTGTTCAAAATGCGCTGACGTCAGAGACCCTCCCCAAAAACGCCTGGACACATCTGCGTTTTTTCTTACACACCCAGAAAGCGTCAGGTTTCCGCCCAGAAACGCCGGCTTCCTGTCAGTCAAACAGCGGCTGCATTGCAATTATGATCTGTACGCATTTTGTGTCGCTATTAACCCTTGCGCGTGTGCAATGAGAACGCTGTGCATGCGCAGTCATTGGATAATCGCTCAATTTGCAAATTCTCTGATTTAGGCCATATACCCACTATTGTTATTGTGCAATTCTGCAATCTAAGGACTCTGCTGGGTTACTTCACAGCAGTGATCTATTGGGGTAATTCAGACCTGAACGCTGCTGTGCGTTTTCGCACAGCGGGCGATCAGGGCCAAACTGCGCATGCATATGGACAGCTGCAATGCGGATAGCCGGCCTGCGACGGGTTTGTGCGAAGGATCCATTCGCACGGGCGTTCGCAAGCAGATTGACAAGAAGAAGGCGTTTGTGGGTGGCAACTGACTGTTTTCAGGGAGTGTTTGGAAAAATCCAAGCGGGACCAAGCGTTTACAGGGCGGGTGTCTGACGTCAATTCCGGTCCCGGACAGGCTGAAGTGATCGCAGTGGCTGAGTAAGTCCTGGGCTGCGCAGAGACTGCACAAAATCAGTTTGTGCAGCTACGCTACACATACGATCGCACACTTGCACAGCAAAAATACACTCCCCCTGTAGGTGGCGACTATCCAATCGCAGCAGTGCAAAAATCACTGCCCGGCAACCAGGTCTTAATTACCCCCAATATTCTTATATCACGATGTTGCTTTATACTTAGAATTTTAACCACAGCAAATACAGCAAGCATGGGTGTATGCACCCTCAATCATCTACAATAAATAAAAATAGATTTTTGGCAAAGGTCAGAAACTACTGGGGGGAAAAAATTAATAAAATTAACAGAAATCAATTCTATGCTTGTCCAAGATATCCAACTAAAATATAAGATAATACATAACTAATATAACTTGTTCTGTACACAGCTGCTTTTTAGAGACTCATACATTTTCGGCATCTCTCCTGCCATCATAGCCCCGTCTTCTGTGTACAGCGGGGTGACATTATTCTCAGCGTCAAACCAACAGCCTAAACCTCAAACCGCTACCCAAAATGCTCACATCCATATTACATGCTTGCCTACTCTGAGGTATCATCAGAGGTACTCACACGGTTTTGGAGAGACCCAGAAACTCTTGGAAGAGTAAGTCACCCTCTAGGATCCCCCCTACCTCCTAGTGAAATGGGCTTACTCAGGAAAGCACGCCATCTTGACCCTGCCCCCTCTTCGCAGACGTACAAATTGTGACATTACGCACTGAGGGGGCAGGGACTATTGACAAGAAGCTCTTTGGCAAGTATGATCTATTGCAGGGCGGCCGAGAGAGCCCAGCTAATAAAGGGGACATGATACTGTAATTCCCGGGCTCTGCATGAATGCGTAAATAGGGGCTAATTCAGACCTGATCATAGATGTGCTAAATTCAGCTAGTCCGCCCCGCATGTCAGTCCCTGCCCCGTCGCACAAGTACAAAAGCATCGCACAGCGGCAATGCTTTTGTACTTGAAGAGTAGCTCCTAGCCAGCGCAGCTTCCGTCGTCATGTGAAGCTGAACCACTAGTCATGAACATAGGCTAGGGCCTCAGCCGTTCCTTGCACTAAGTGTCGTAAATGGCATACTGGCAAGTTTACGTTTCTCCTCAGACGATTTTAAGGTATTTTTTTGGGTCTTTTTACTGAACTTTGGCTTTTTGGATTTTACATTCTCTCTACTAATACATTGGGCATCGGCCTTGGCAGACGACGTTGATGGCATTTCATCATCTATGTCAGTGGTTCTCAAACTCGGTCCTCAGGACCCCACACGGTTCATGTTTTTCATGTTACCCAGCAGCTGCACTGTGCATCATCAACTGTCACATTTTAAAAATCTACAGGTGACCTGCAAAACATGAACCGTGTGGGGTCCTGAGGACCGAGTTTGAGAACCTGTGATCTATGTCATGACTAGTGGCAGCAGCTTCAGCACTAGGAGGAAGTGGTTTTTGATCTTTCCCCATTTTATCCTCCAAATTTTTGTTCTCCATTATTTTTCTGGAGTTTTATAACAATATGCGGCACAGGAGAGCGTAACCCTACACCACACAGGGCAAACCCTGTAAAAATTATTTGGATAATAACCCTTTTATTTGGAGTTATTATAATAATATGCATTACAGGAGAGTGTACCCCTAAACCACACAAACACACGAAAAAGCCTTTAAAAATTATTTTGATAATAACCCTTTTATTTGGAGTTATTATAATAATACGCAGCACAGGAGAGTGTACCCCTAAATCACACACAACGGCAAAGCCTGTAAAAATGATTTGGATAATAATAACCCTTTTATTTGGAGTTATTATAATAATATGCAGCACAGGCGAGCGTATCTCTACACCACACAGGGCAAACTCTGTAAAAATTATTTGGATTAAATATTAATAACCCCTTTATTTGGAGTAAATAATATACAGCACAAGACAGCACCACTGGAATTATACAGCAGTACCCCTGGATTTATACGGCAGTACCGCTGGACTTATACGGCAGCACCGCTGGACTGGACTTATACGGCAGCACCACTGGACTGGACTTATACTGCAGCACCACTGGATTTATGGCAACACAGGACACCACCACTGGACTTACGGCAGCACAGGACACCACCACTGGAGTGACTGGACTGATGCAGCACAAGACACCACCACTAGACTGATGCAGCACAAGACAGCACCACTGGACTGGACTTATACGGCTGTACCGCTGGACTTATATGGCAGTACCCCTGGAATTATACGGCAGTACCGCTGGACTTATACGGCTGTACCGCTGGACGTATACAGCAGTACCCCTGGATTTATACGGCAGTACCGCTGGACTTATACGGCAGCACCGCTGGACTGGACTTATACGGCAGCACCACTGGACTGGACTTATACAGCAGCACTGGAGTGACACCTCCTGTTGCATTACCGTATCAGTGCTATTGCTTGCTTCTTCTGTGTAAGCAGCGATAGCTGCTCCAACCCCATCTGAATGATGGCCTATGTGGGTCATGCATCTAATCATATGAAGAATCCTTGCAGGAAGATTAGATGCTGACAACCTGACATCTTTTCACAGCGAGATAGCGCCCTGTTAATATTTTGAATGCTTATTTTCCAAATGCATTTTATGTACTCTTTTTAACAATGATCTACCTTGAACCTCAGTCCAATAGCACACAGATTTTATAGTGTAAAATTGAATCTGTCAGCAGTAGGTCTGAAAATAGAAAATTTTCAGAATTCATCTACATGTTAAAATAGAAACCCTATGTGAATTCAGAGGTTACATTCACCTGATTCCTAGATGAAAGCATCTTATATTCATGTTAGTTTAACCGCAGGACACATATTTCCTTACACATGGCAATTTATATACCCCTCCAGGAATTGGCAGTTTAACAGTTAATTTATTTCAAGGTCCCCTTGCTCTTTAAATCTCCTGGCAGCTGCTTTTCAAAACCCAGACTCTCACCTCCACCACATCAAAGTGGGAATATGTTTAGGTTTCAGAGAAGAGATATTCCAAGGCACTTGCTGAGTTTGGAACGCTGGGACATATTTAGGAATATCCCAAAATAAAACAATGCATATTATACAATGGATGTACTGTTCTTTATAAAACGGAGTCATACTCTGAATGAAAGAAAAATCTCAGCGTGATTCCCAGGACTTGTGGGGGAGTCAGTGGCAAATTCACAGTGTACATTATAAAAGGTATAAGCATTAGTTGTAAATTAAGCATTAGCTATATTTCGGTAATTTTCCTATGACCAGATAAGAAAAAGTGCAAGATAAAAGTGATGTTCTGGTATGAGTACATTTTTCATAACATTTCCTCACAAACGTTTTCTTAGACAAAGGTCTACTATTTTTTAATTTAAAATGGCTCCCATTATCCCCTCATCCTTTTCACTGTTGTTGTCGATTTAGCAGTCTGTCTATCTGGTTATATTCAGTCTGTCTATACATCTGTGTAACAGATGTGTCCTCATACACCAAGCCTCAACACGCCACACGGTACGAAATGCCCAACAGGGATGCGGTTACAATCCCGACAGTGCGAGATACCGGCGCTGGAATCCCGAGACAGGATGGAATGCTGCCGTGGGTATCCCGAAAGGGGCCAGGACACCGATGCCGGAATCCCGATCGTCGAGACAGCGGGGCGGATAAATACTACACTGGGGATGAAGGGGTTAGGTTTAGACGACTCCGAGGGGACTTAGGGCTAGGTTATTAAGGTGCGGGGAGGGGAGTTAGGGTTAGGCACCACCAGGGGTTAAAGTGAGCCGGAACGGGGCGGAACTGCGTTCCGTCAGTTCCACTTGGAACTGCATGGGCGCCGGGGGGAGGGGGGGTGAGTTCCTCCACCTCTCTAGGACCACTTTAAGCACTGGGCACCACCAGGGGGGGTTATTGTTAGGCTGTAGGGGGAGACGTTTGTTAGGTGTAGGGTGCGGGGAGGGAGGTAGGTTTAGGTGCCACACAGAGGGGGGATAGGGTTAGACTGCCAGTGGGGGAAGGGGGGGGGGGTGTAGGGTTAGGCACCTAAAAGGGAGGGTTAGGGTAGGGTAGGGTAGGGGGAAGGTTAGGCTACTTACATCCTTGTCATGATTTCAACTGTCGGGATGCAGCTGTCAGACTCCCGAACACCGGCATCTTGACAGACGACATTTCATATCCAACCCGCCCGACACATATGAAAGGCTACATAACAGTGTATTCCTGGAAATCACTGTAACGTACATTTCATATGCAGATACAGCCACAGTCGCACACAGTATATAGGCATGCCGCATATAATTTTTATCAGCAGAAGCTGCTTGTGCATCCTAGCCACATAGTAATGCAAATAAGACACATTTTCATCATAAAAAAAGTGCCCGATGTTAGCAGAGCTGCCAGCTGACTCACGTCAGGCATCTCCTGCTGATTGGAGCATTGAGGCAAGATTTATGAGGACACATCTGTATCCAAGCAACGGCAGAGGTCACAGTGTTAGTGGCCATGTGAGTGCTGTGTGCGGGTGGGTTGGTTGTGCAGTAGTGTTCGGCATACATACATGTGTATGTGCGTCATGTGTATAATAAGAATTTACTTACCGATAATTCTATTTCTCGGAGTCCGTAGTGGATGCTGGGGTTCCTGAAAGGACCATGGGGAATAGCGGCTCCGCAGGAGACAGGGCACAAAAAAGTAAAGCTTTTACCAGATCAGGTGGTGTGCACTGGCTCCTCCCCCTATGACCCTCCTCCAGACTCCAGTTAGGTACTGTGCCCGGACGAGCGTACACAATAAGGGAGGCAATTTGAATCCCGGGTAAGACTCATACCAGCCACACCAATCACACCGTACAACTTGTGATCTAAACCCAGTTAACAGTATGATAACAGAAAGAGCCTCTTAAAGATGGCTCCTTAACAATATAACCCGAATTTGTTAACAATAACTATGTACAGTATTGCAGATAATCCGCACTTGGGATGGGCGCCCAGCATCCACTACGGACTCCGAGAAATAGAATTATCGGTAAGTAAATTCTTATTTTCTCTATCGTCCTAAGTGGATGCTGGGGTTCCTGAAAGGACCATGGGGATTATACCAAAGCTCCCAAACGGGCGGGAGAGTGCGGATGACTCTGCAGCACCGAATGAGAGAATTCCAAGTCCTCTTTTGCCAGGGTATCAAATTTGTAGAATTTTACAAACGTGTTTTCCCCCGACCACGTAGCTGCTCGGCAGAATTGTAATGCCGAGACCCCTCGGGCAGCCGCCCAAGATGAGCCCACCTTCCTTGTGGAATGGGCCTTAACAGATTTAGGCTGTGGCAGGCCTGCCACAGAATGAGCAAGTTGAATTGTGTTACAAATCCAACGAGCAATCGTCTGCTTAGAAGCAGGGGCACCCAACTTGTTGGGTGCATATAGTATCAACAGCGAGTCAGATTTTCTGACTTCAGCCGTCCTTGAAATGTATATTTTTAAGGCTCTGACAACGTCCAACAACTTGGAGTCCTCCAAGTCGCCAGTGGCCGCAGGCACCACAATAGGTTGGTTCAGGTGAAACGCTGATACCACCTTAGGGAGAAAATGCGGACGAGTCCTCAGTTCTGCCCTATCCGAATGGAAGATTAGATAAGGGCTTTTATAAGATAAAGCCGCCAATTCAGATACTCTCCTGGCGGAAGCCAGGGCCAGTAACATAGTCACTTTCCATGTGAGATATTTAAAATCCACCTTTTTCAATGGTTCAAACCAATGGGATTTGAGGAAATCTAAAACTACATTTAGATCCCACGGTGCCACCGGAGGCACCACAGGAGGCTGTATATGCAGTACTCCTTTAACAAAAGTCTGTACCTCAGGAACTGAGGCCAATTCTTTTTGGAAGAATATTGACAGGGCCGAAATTTGAACCTTAATAGATCTCAATTTGAGACCCATAGACAATCCTGATTGTAGGAAAAGTAGGAAACGACCCAGTTGAAATTCCTCCGTCGGAACACTCCGATCCTCGCACCACGCGACATATTTTCGCCAAATGCGGTGATAATGTTTCGCGGTGACTTCCTTCCTTGCCTTAATCAAGGTAGGAATGACTTCTTCTGGAATGCCTTTCTCTTTTAGGATCTGGCGTTCAACCGCCATGCCGTCAAACGCAGCCGCGGTAAGTCTTGAAAGAGACAGGGACCCTGTTGTAGCAGGTCCCTTCTCAGAAGTAGAGGGCACGGGTCGTCCGTGACCAACTCTTGAAGTTCCGGGTACCAAGTCCTTCTTGGCCAATCCGGAGCCACTAGTATTGTTCTTACTCCTCCTCACCGTATAATCTTCAATACCTTTGGTATGAGAGGCAGAGGAGGAAACACATATACTGATTTGTACACCCAAGGTGTTACCAGTGCGTCCACAGCTATTGCCTGTGGATCTCTTGACCTGGCGCAATACTTGTCCAGTTTCTTGTTGAGGCGAGACGCCATCATGTCTACCATTGGTCTTTCCCAACAGTTTATTAGCATGTGGAAGACTTCTGGATGAAGACCCCCCTCTCCCGGGTGAATATCGTGTCTGCTGAGGAAGTCTGCTTCCCAGTTGTCCACGCCCGGGAAGAACACTGCTGACAGTGCTATTACGTGATTCTCCGCCCAGCGAAGAATCTTGGCAGCTTCTGCCATTGCACTCCTGCTTCTTGTGCCGCCCTGTCTGTTTACATGGGCGACCGCCGTGATGTTGTCCGACTGAATCAACACCGGTTTTCCTTGCAGGAGTGGTTCCGCCTGGCTTAGAGCATTTTAGATTGCTCTTAGTACCAGAATGTTTATGTGAAGAGACTTTTCCAGGTTCGTCCATACCCCCTGGAAGTTTCTTCCTTGTGTGACTGCTCCCCAACCTCTCAGGCTGGCGTCCGTGGTCACCAGGATCAAATCCTGTATGCCGAATCTGCGGCCCTCCAATAGATGAGCCTTTTGCAACCACCACAGAAGATATACCCTTGTCCTTGGCGACAGGGTTATTCGCAGGTGCATCTGAGGATGCGACCTTGACCATTTGTCCAACAGATCCCTTTGGAAAATTCTTGCATGGAATCTGCCGAATGGAATTGCTTCGTAAAAAGCCACCATTTTTCCCAGGACTCTTGTGCATTGATGTACAGACACCTTTCCTGGTTTTAGGAGGTTCCTGACAGGTCGGATAACTCCTTGGCTTTTTCCTCGGGAAGAAAAACCTTTTTCTGAACCGTGTCCAGAATCATCCCTAGGAACAGCAGACGTATCGTCGGAAAACAGCTGCGATTCTTGGAATATTTAGAATCCAGTCGTGCCGTCGAAGAACTACTTTAGATAGTGCTCTTCCGACCTCCAACTGTTCTCTGGAACTTGCCCTTTTTAGGTCGTGCAAGTAAGGGATAATTTAGATGCCTTTTTTCTTTGAAGAAACATCTTTTCGGCCATTACCTTGGTAAAAAGGCCCGGGGTGCCGTGGATAATTCAAACGGCATCGTCTGAAACTGATATTGACAGTTCTGTACCACGAACCAGAGGTACCCTTGATGAGAAGGACAAAATTTGGACATGGAGGTAATCCTTGATGTCCAGGGACACCATATAGTCCCCTTTTTTCCGGTTCGCTATCACTGCTCTGAGTGACTTTATCTCGATTTGAACCTTTTATGTAAGTGTTCAAAACATTTTAGATTTAGACTATGTGTCACCAAGCCGTCTGGCTTCAGTACCACAATATAGTGTGGAAAAATAATACCCTTTTCCTTGTCGTAGGAGGGGTACTTTGATTATCACCTGCTGGATATACAGCTTGTGAATTGTTTCCAATGCTGCCTCCCTGTCGGAGGGAGCCGTTGGTAAAGCAGACTTCAGGAACCTGCGAGGAGAAGATGTCTCGACTCTCCAATCTTTACCCCTGGGATAATACTCGTACGATCTAGGGGTCAACTTGCGAGTGATCCCACTGCGCCCTGAGACTCTTGAGACTACCCCCCCACCTTGAGTCCGCTTGCACGGCCCCAGCGTCATGCTGAGGACTTGGCAGACGCGGTGGAGGGCTTCTTTTCCTGGGAAAGGGCTGCCTGCTGCAGTCTACTTCCCTTACCTCTATGTCTGGGCAGATATGACTGGCCTTTTGCCTGCATGCCCTCATGGGAAAGGAAAGATTGAGGCTGAAAAGACGGTGTCTTTTTTAGCTGAGATGTAACTTGGGGTAAAAAAGGTTGGATTTCCCAGCTGTTGCTGTGGTCCCCAGGTCCGATGGACCGACCCCCAAATAACTCCTTCCCTTTATACAGCAATACTTCCATCTGCCGTATGGGATCTGTATCACCTGACCACTGTCGTGTCCCTGACATCTTCTGGGAGATATGGACAACGCACTTATCTTGATGCCAGAGAGCAAATATCCCTCTGTGCATCTCACATACATATATATAGAATGCATCCTATTAAATGCTCTACATGAATAAAATATTTTCAGTCAGGGAATCCGACCAAGCCAACCCAGCACTGCATCTCCAGGCTGATGGCGATCGCTGGTCGCAGTATAACCACCGTATGTGTGTATATACTTTTTAGGATATTTTTCCAGCTTCCTATCAGCTGGCTCCTTGAGGGCGGCCGTATCTGGAGACGGTAACGCCACTTGATAAGCGTGTGAGCGCCTTATCACCCTAAGGGGTGTTTCCCAACGTACCCTAATTTCTGGCGGGAAAGGGTATAACGCCAATATTTGCTATCGGGGTAACCCTACGCATCATCACACACTTCATTTTATTTTATCTGATTCAGGAAAAACTACAGGTAGTTTTTTCACTCCCACATAATACCCTTTCTTGTGGTACTTGTAGTATCAGAAACACGTAACACCTCCTTCATTGCCCTTAACGTGTGGCCCTAATGAGAAATACGTTTGTTTATTCACCGTCGACACTGTATTCAGTGTCCGTGTCTGTGTCTGTGTCGACCGACTGAGGTAAATGGGCGTTTTTAAAACCCCTGACGGTGTTTCTGAGACGCCTGGACCGGTCCTAATAGATTGTCGGCCGTCTCATGTCGTCAACCGACCTTGCAGCGTGTTGACATTCTCACGTAATTCTCTAAATAAGCCATCCATTCCGGTGTCGACTCCCTAGAGAGTGACATCACCATTACAGGCAATTTCTCCGCCTCCTCACCAACATCGTCCTCATACATGTCGACACACACGTACCGACACACAGCACACACACCGGGAATGCTCTGACAGAGGACAGGACCCACTAGCCCTTTGGGGAGACAGAGGGAGAGTCTGCCAGCACACACCAAAAACGCTATAATTATATAGGGACAACCTTATATAAGTGTTTCTCCCTTATAGCATCTTTTATATATATACAATATCGCCAAAATCAGTGCCCCCCCCTCTCTGTTTTAACCCTGTTTCTGTAGTGCAGTGCAGGGGAGAGCCTGGGAGCCTTCTCTCCAGCTTTTCTGTGAGAGAAAATGGCGCTGTGTGCTGAGGAGATAGGCCCCGCCCCTTTTTCGGCGGGCTCGTCTCCCGCTATTTTTGAAGTTAGGCAGGGGTTAAATATCTCCATATAGCCTCTGTGGGCTATATGTGAGGTATTTTTTGCCTCTAATAAGGTTTTTATTTGCCTCTCAGAGCGCCACCCCCAGCGCTCTGCACCCTCAGTGACTGTTGTGTGAAGTGTGCTGAGAGGAAAATGGCGCACAGCTGCAGTGCTGTGCGCTACCTTTATGAAGACTCAGGAGTCTTCAGCCGCCGATTTTGGACCTCTTCTCTCTTCAGCGTCTGCAAGGGGGCCGGCGGCGCGGCTCCGGTGACCATCCAGGCTGTACCTGTGATCGTCCCTCTGGAGCTAGTGTCCAGTAGCCAAGCAGCAAATCCACTCTGCACGCAGGTGAGTTCACTACTTCTCCCCTAAGTCCCTCGTTGCAGTGATCCTGTTGCCAGCAGGACTCACTGTAAAGTAAAAAACCTAAGCTAAACTTTCTCTAAGCAGCTCTTTAGGAGAGCCACCTAGATTGCACCCTTCTCGTTCGGGCACAAAATCTAACTGGAGTCTGGAGGAGGGTCATAGGGGGAGGAGCCAGTGCACACCACCTGATCTGGTAAAAGCTTTACTTTTTTGTGCCCTGTCTCCTGCGGAGCCGCTATTCCCCATGGTCCTTTCAGGAACCCCAGCATCCACTTAGGACGATAGAGAAAAATGTATTAATAATGTGTAGCAAATGTGTAAAGGGCACTACAGTATGTGTGTCATAATGTGTATAAGTGCACTAATAATGTGCGGCATATGTGTAAGGGACATTATGTGTATAAGGGCATTTATAAAGGTTGGCATACTATGTAAGCAGGGACGGATTGGGAGATAAAAGTGGCCCTGGAAAAAATTCTAGAAGTGGCCTTGTGGGCGGCATCAAATCAACTGTAGGCAGGACCAATACAAAAGTAGGCGGGATTACTGCTTCAAAATATAATGTAGGCGGAGTTACACCAACAAAAGGCAGATCATGTTAGTGTTCACTCTAGGATTTTTAGGGCAGGGTGCTGATCACAGGGAGGGCACATTTTTCATTCGGAAGGGCACTTCTTTAAGTTAGAAGGGCAAAATTACGTACAGTACATACTATAATGCTTGGTGCTCCCATTCCCACAGGACAAAGTATGGACAGTGCGCGCCGAAGGCGCGCGTCAAAAATTTAGGGGCGTTGTTTCATGTGGAAGGGGCGTGGCCACATAACAGTGGCAATTCACATTACACCACACAGTAGTGCACCTAATACACAATGCACCAGGTAGAAACTCCTATACACACTGCGACAAGTAGAGCACGTTATACATATTGCGCCAGATAGAGCATGTTATACACATTGCGCCAGGTAGAGAGCACTGAGACACACTGCACCAGGTAGAGAGCACCGAGGCACACTGCACCAGGTAGAGAGCACAGAGACACATTGCACCAGGTAGAGCACTGAGACACACTGCACCAGGTAGAGAGCACTGAGGCACACTGCACCAGGTAGAGAGCACTGAGGCACATTGCACCAGGTAGAAAGCACTGAGGCACATTGCACCAGGTAGAGAGTACTGCGACACATTGCACCAGGTAGAGAGCACAGAGACACACTGCACCAGGTAGAGAGCACTAAGACATATTGCACCAGGTAGAGAGCACTGAGACACACTGCACCAGGTAGAGAGCACTGAGACACACTGCACCAGGTAGAGAGCACTGAGACACATTGCACCAGGGAGAAAGCACTGAGACACATTGCACCAGGGAGAGAGCACTGAGGCACATTGCACCAGGTAGAGAGCACTGAGACACACTGCACCAGGTAGAGAGCACTGAGACACACTGCACCAGGTAGAGAGCACTGAGGCACATTGCACCAGGTAGAGAGTACTGCGACACATTGCACCAGGTAGAGAGTACTGCGACACATTGCACCAGGTAGAGAGCACAGAGACACATTGCACCAGGTAGAGAGCACTAAGACACATTGCACCAGGTAGAGAGCACTGAGACACACTGCACCAGGTAGAGAGCACTGAGACACACTGCACCAGGTAGAGAACACTGAGACACATTGCACCAGGGAGAAAGCACTGAGACACATTGCACCAGGGAGAGAGCACTGAGGCACATTGCACCAGGTAGAGAGCACTGAGGCACATTGCACCAGGTAGAGAGCACTGAGACACACTGCACCAGGTAGAGAGCACTGAGACACACTGCACCAGGTAGAAAGCACTGAGGCACATTGCACCAGGTAGAGAGCACTGAGGCACATTGCACCAGGTAGAGAGCACTGAGGCACATTGCACCAGGTAGAGAGCACTGAGGCACACTGCACCAGGTAGAGAGCACTGAGACACACTGCACCAGGTAGAGAGCACTGAGACACACTGCACCAGGTAGAAAGCACTGAGACACATTGCACCAGGTAGAAAGCACTGAGACACATTGCACCAGGTAGAGAGCACTGAGGCACACTGCACCAAAAAAATAAAAAAGCGAGAAACCTGGTCCAATGCACTAAAGGGGATCCATGTTTACACATGGATCCTCTTTCCCTGAATGCCGGGACCCCACTGTGACTCCTGTCACTAGAGGACCTGGCAGCAAATCAGGGAGCGTTACGTCATAGCACTCTCCTGATTGGCTGAGCGCTCCTGGCCTGTCAATCAGACGGAGCGGTCCTCCATTATAGTCAATGGTGGGAAAATTGCGGTCTGCGGATAATCGGGAGGTTAATTGAGGTCACTCTTGTGGGTGACATCAATTAACTTTGCGGTTAGCCGCAGACATCTAAACCCCCAGACACAAAAGTACACCTCACACCCCCATACATAAAATTACACCTCACACCCCCAGACACAAAATTACACCTGACACCTATAAAATTACACCTCACACCCCAAGACACAAAATTACACCTCACACCCATAAAATGATACCTCACACCCATAAATTTACACCTCACACCCCCAGAAACAAAATTACACCTGACACCTATAAAATTACACCTCACACCCATAAAATGATACCTCACACCCATAAATTTACACCTCACACCCCCAGAAACAAAATTACACCTCACACCCCAGACATAAAATTACACCTCACCCCAGACATAAAATTACACCCGACACCTATAAAATTACACCCGACACCCATAAAACTACACCTCACACCCCCAGACATAAAATTACACCCGACACCCATAAAACTACACCTCACACCCCCAGACATAAAATTACACCTCACACCCCCAGACATAAAATTACACCTCACACCCCAGGACACTAAATTACACCTCACACCCCAAGACACAAAATTACACCTCACACCCCAAGACACAAAATTACACCTCACACCCCAGGACACTAAATTACACCTCACACCCCAAGATACTAAATTACACCTCACACCCCAAGACACTAAATTACACCCGACACCTATAAAATTACACCCGACACCCCAAGACATAAAATTACACCTCACTCCCCAAGACACAAAATTACATCTCAAACCCATAAAATTACACCTCACACCCATAGACATAAAATTATACCTCACATCCCCAGACATAAAATAATACCTCACATCCCCAGACATAAAATTACACCCGACACCTATAAAATTACACCCGACACCCCAAGACACAAAATTACACCTCACTCCCCAAGACACAAAATTACACCTTGCACCCATAAAATGACATCTCACACCCCCAAACATAAAATTACACCTCACTCCCCCCAAGCACAAAATTACACCTCACCCCCCTACACAAAATTACACCTCACCCCCCCTACACAAAATTACACCTTACCCCCCAAACACAAAATTACACCTCACCCATAAAATTACACCTCACACCTCCAGAGCACTGTACACGAGTCATACCACCTCACCTCTCCTACTGTAGAATGTGTGCACCCACAGCGGCCGCACCTTCTCTTCCTGCAAGTTCCGCACTGATTACGTCTGTGGCGCTTGGCGCGCGGACCTCCTCTTTAGGTCAGCCGGTTGGGGGCGGGGCCGCTGACTAGAAAACGGCCGCTGCATTGCCCACAATGAAGCAAGTGACATAGAGGGGGGGCGGGGCCGGTTCTGTGGCCGCAGCAAGGCATAAGCAGAGTATGTGGAGGGGGGCGTGGCCGGCTCTCCTGATAGCGGCCGCTGCAGCAAGGCATAAGCAGATGACATGGGGGGGGGGGGTGCCCGGCTCCCCTGATAGCGGCCATTGGCCGAAGCAGCTAGGTGACTGATGACTAGGTGACTGGTGACGTGCCGTGCGGGGAGGGGGGGAGGGCGTGGCCGCACACAGGCATAAGCTGTTGAGGGGAAGGGGGGGCAGCATGAGATGGTGATTTGCGGGGCCGGCTCTCCTGACAGCGGCCGCAGACTGTATTACATTATGCAGGTATTGTGCCTGCCTGGTAATGCAGAGGGGGCGGGGCCGCGTAGGAAAGGCGGCCCCACGGCCCAATCGGCCCCCCGGGGAAACTCCCGGTGACTTCTATGGCCAATCCGGCCCTGTATGTAAGACACATTATGTTTATAAGGACATTATTAATGTGTGTCATATGTGTAAGGGACATTCCTATGTGGTATTTTGTGTATAAATGTATTACTAATGTATGGCATTATGTGTATAAGGTGCTTTACTGTGTGGTGTAACGTATAGAAAGGGCACTACTGTGTGGTCTAATGTGAATAAAGAGCAATATGGTGTGGTTTAATATGAATAAGGAGCAATTCAGTGTGGTGTAATGTGAATAAGAAGGGGCACTACTGTCAGGAGTAACGTTTATAAGGTAAAGTGGTACTACTGTGTGATGTAACATGAACTGGGGACACTATCGCAAATGTGAATAAAGTTGCACTACTGAGTGGCATAATTTGAATTGGGGGTACTATTGTGTGGCCATGCCCCTTCCCAGAAAGAACACACCTCTTTTTGGACTGTGTGCCGAATGTGCGCATTGTTCCTATTTAAATTATAGGGGGTAGGAACACCAAAATGATGACTGTTGTGGGTGAGGGTTGATGATGCTGGGAAAGGAGTGCAGAGTCAGAGGTGGAACTAGGGGAGGTGCTAAGGGGCACCAGCCAAAATCTTTCCTAGGGCATCATATTGGTTAGGGTTGGCTCTGGGTCATCTGCTAAGGGGGGCATGGTCCTCCTGTGCAGTTGCCTGTGACCCCTGCACATCTGCAAGGAGAAGGGGACGTTAGGGTGGGGGGAGTGTGCACTAAAGATGAAGTCTATACCCGTAGGTGCCAGCTACTGTGAGAGGGGCCCTGCCTCCTGCAGATAACTTTCACCACCCCAGCAACGCCCACACAAGGAGAGAGGACCATGACACAAGCCCCAGGGGTTCCCTGCGTATTCCTGCTCTGGTGCGCATAAAGAAGAACCTGGTACAACAGAGGAGGTCAGTGTGCCCCCTTCAGGGCTAGCGTCCGGAGGCGACCACTTTCCATTGTCACCTGTATTTACGCCCCTGTCACCCAGTCAGATTATGATAGGGCAAATACTATGCTGTGGGTTTCCCTTGTATAGTTTCGCCAGCACAGTCTGCCATAGTCTAGTGCTGATAGTGTCTTATTGAGGGGAAACCTCACAGTGTTTGTAACCACAATTTTGCTATGAGCACAGTGTTGGGTTGGGGCATGTAGGGCCCACCGGGGGAATGCAGTGGTAGGGGCCCATGTTAGGGGTGTGGCCAGTCTGCACCTCATGGGTTTGACTAACCATTAGAGAGTGCAATGTCTGGGCCCCTTCATAAATATATACAGTAAATTCAGCTGCTGCATGCATGATAATGTACCAGATTAATAACAGCAATGCACTGTAGAAAATACACCATAGTCCAGTATAAAGTAACATATGTATAATGTATAATTCAAGTGCACAGTCTGGAACCTGATCCTTAGAGGAGGAGGTGGGCCCCCAGGCAGTGGGGCCCACCGGTGGTTTCCCCTGAACCCCTGTGGGCCAGTCCAAGCCTGTATGGGGATTTATGCTGGAATCACTATTGGAGGGAGGGAGGGGGGGGGGGGGGGGGGCACAGCCAATCAGAATCCGCTTTTGTTTTTCTACCATCATTTAGACATTGAAAGTTGTTTGGTTGCTATGGAAAAAAGCCCAGCAAAGTGTTACATTACGCAATGATGTGTGTTGTGCGTTAATATCACAATGATAGTGATTAGCATATGCATTGTATCCAACGCATTTATCAACAACCGATACATTTACAGAGATGAATGTGTATTACAAATGTGGGCGCAATGCTATAATATATTTTACCATTAATAAGAAATCTTCCTCTCTCATTTATAACACATTAATATCTCACAATCCTTCTGACTCATTGAGAATCTTTTGCTCTGGCCTGGCTGCATTCCAAATTCTCCTACAAGCCAGCAGCTGGCATGTTCAGAATTGGCTGGCTCCAGGAAGGATTTTTTGGGGGGTTTAAAAAAAAACCTGAGACTATTGTTAGATCAGATTTTGCCCACCTGTCCGAACAAAGATATCTTTAAATAAAAGCAAAGTAAGTCAAACGCAGGCCGGTGGCAAACAAAACCCGTTTCAAACAGAGTCTGCCAAAGGCTTCGTGTGTGAAGGGTATTGACATCAAAGTTAAACATCGGATTTCTTTCCCACAGTTGAACAATTACCAAATAAACTTGAGACTGCAGCAGAAGATGATCTCAAGTTCATTTAAAAAGATAGCCAGTTCATTGGATGTATCGCGGTGCTTCATACACGTTGCCTTTATTAGTGTTTGGATGTTTATACTCTACATCAACTTTTTTTTTATTCACATAAAGTACAGTATAAATCTGAAATTACTTTTCTATTTAATTAATCTGTGTAGTATGCATAGGTGAGTCTCTATTGTGTCGTGCGTAGGGCATAAATAACCCAAAAGATCATTGGCCCTCATTCCGAGTTGATCGCTCGCTGACGGTTTTCACAGCGCAGCGATCAGGTTACTATTGTGCATGCATATGCACCGCAGGTACAAACAGCATCGTTGCTGTGCAATGCTTCTAGCGACGAATCCATTCGCACAACCGATCGCAAGGAGATTCACAGGAAGAGGGCGTTTATGGGTGTCAACTGACCGTTTTTTGGGAGTGGTAGGGAAAACGCAGGCGTTTCCAGGCGTTTGCAGGGCGGGTGTGTGACGTCAATTCTGGGACCGGACAGGCTGAAGTGATCGCAAGGGCTGAGTAAGTTCAGAGCTACTCAGAAACTGCAAAAAACTTTTTTGTACCGCTCGGCTGCACATGCGATCGCACACTTGCAAAGCAAAAATACACTCCCCCGTGGGCGGTGACTATGCGTTTGCACGGCTGCAAAAAGTAGCTAGCGAGCGATCAACTCGGAATGAATGTCATTGTTTTATCTGCAGAGATTTTAGTGGAGTCACCTTGTTGGCAGATCTACTGTAATATTGATGAAAACTAGAAGATTAATGTTTAAAGGGACCTATTTATCATTAAATATTTGCAGGATATTCCCCCAAAACAGCCGTCTTAGGAGGTACCTACAAAATATTTAGTATCCCCCAGATGTACTATGGAAGGATCGGTCTGATATCTGCTGTGGTCCCTCCATTCCCCATAATATCTTCAAACCTGCAGGATTTACCATGCTCCAGAATGGCAAGTATTCCAGAGCATGGCCCTGATAGGATAATACCTCTCCAGATGGCATTAAACCATTGGCGTTTCTATAATAGGTGCAATGTGTGCGGTGCACACTGGCCCCTTGGTCCAGGGGGGGCCCACACCGCACCCATTTTAATACTTACCTTTCCGGTGTCCAGAGGCGGTCGCTGCGGAAATCGCCGCCAAAATAGCCACCGTGCATGCGCAGTAGCCAAATTGGTCTCCGGGCGCCATGTTTCCGGAGACCTGTGCATGCTTAGTAGACTCCGACACAATGTGCGGGGGGGGGCTCCTGCTCGCTCTCCACTAATGCATACAGTACACAAGAATACCAGGTACTGTAGAAATAGAATTTAGCTGCACTGCGATATTTACCTTGGAAAGCAGAAGTGTAATTTGCTTATTCCTGTACCAGATGATTTGGCACATACACCCTCTCATTGCTCATTCAATGGCAACATATGAGCAAAAGCAGAAGTGATTGGTCTCTTTATTTCACCTATACCCTCATCTCATACACTTGGACATATTTCCTCAAAAGAGGTGCTTTACTACATATATTTTATAACATACTCAAAATTGTTTTGTCATTACCTGTTTTAAGACTGAACTTTCAATTTGATTCCAATTGTAGGGGGAGTGGAGTTATTCAGCCTGGCAACTGTTCTCAATTCATTCAAATGCTGATTATTAGACAGTCCTGATTGATTCCAGCAACAAGAGAAGATTTGGATAGAAATTTTCGCTCTGATCTATATTCTTATAGGTGATCCTTCTATTCACAGCTAAGTTGTTCCTTCACCTGATACACTAGACCAGTGGTTTCCAAACTTTTTTGAATCACGGCACCCTAGAATATCAGAATTTTTTCACGGCACCCCTAGGCCAAAAATTTCTTATTGAGAAATTTAGAAACAAATATTACATTAAGTAGATTGCGTTTATATGTCATCCTTAGGGTCAGTTGTGTGGTGAGGGACAAGGTTTGCTTCTGTTTGGCCACATATTTTATGACTGGCAGCCACCAGCACTGGTTTTGCCTATTATATTGACCATGAATAATTTGAATTGGTCCTGGACCACCAACCCAGGGCACCCCTGCAAGTGTCCCAAGGCACCCCAGAGAGCCAGGGCACACAGTTTGGGAACCTCTGCACTAGACTACATAGGTCTTTATTCTACAGCCATCATAGGCAAAATTAACCTATTTAAGAAAAGGATTGGAGGAACTAATTTTAATACTTTTTTGTCTTGGACCCTTTTTTTTGTGTGTGATCGTCTCTACATTTTAAAGGTTTACTATAAAAGTTAAGTTTTAATATAATACTTTCTTACAATTATTACTATACATTACATTACAAGTGTGCCCCAGATAGACTACACAGTCTCTTTTGCCCTTGTGCAAAACCCCCCACAATAGTTGATCTCTGAACTACTTTCTGGGAGCACCGCCAAGCTAGCACCACTATAATACACCTGCATGGTGACACCACTGGCTTAATGTTGGTATTTCACTGTTTTAAAAAAAATAAAATACTGATACATTTTCTATATGATCGGTTCCTGTGCAGATTCCAACATCCCTCTAACAATATGACATCATCTTAGCTAGTGAAATAGCTTGTTCTGTATATCAATAAGCACCTTTGTGGCATCATAGTCTGTGTTTGCCTCGGAAAGAGACCTGCCGCCAGAACAAATTATACACGCAGTGCCCCCACCTCCTCAATTCAAACCCCCTCCCCCAGGGTGTAGCCAGTTGCCCTAAATATTTCCCTAAATTGCCCCTTAGGTCTCTCCAAATGCCATCAGATGTCCTTTGCTTGTACTTTAGAAAATGCAAGAATATAGGGGACCCCCCTGTCACTCTGGTACCCACACACAGCAGTCCCTGTACCCAGGGCCAGCAACAGAAATCTTGGGGCCCAGTACACAGACATGTTTGGGGGGCCCCCTCGAATACCCCCCCTTGACCCTTCAGACTTTACTATTCTTTACTGTGGTGTACTACACTATTCTTTACTATTCTTTACTGTGGTGTACTACACTATTCTTTACTATTCTTTACTGTGGTGTACTACACTATTCTTTACTATTCTTTACTGTGGTGTACTACACTGTTCTTTACTATTCTTTACTGTGGTGTACTACACTATTCTTTACTATTCTTTACTGTGGTGTACTACACTATTCTTTACTGTGGTGTACTACACTATTCTTTACTATTCTTTACTGTGGTGTACTACACTATTCTTTACTATTCTTTACTGTGGTGTACTACACTATTCTTTACTATTCTTTACTGTGGTGTACTACACTATTCTTTACTATTCTTTTACTGTGGTGTACTACACTATTCTTTACTATTCTTTACTATTCTTTTACTGTGGTGTACTACACTATTCTTTACTATTCTTTACTGTGGTGTACTACACTATTCTTTACTATTCTTTTACTGTGGTGTACTACACTATTCTTTACTATTCTTTACTGTGGTGTACTACACTATTCTTTACTATTCTTTACTGTGGTGTACTACACTATTCTTTACTATTCTTTACTGTGGTGTACTACACTATTCTTAAAATCACAGGATATTAAAGTGCCCTGCCTATAATTGTTTACTATACAGTAGATAGATAGATAGATAGATAGATAGATAGATAGACTGTACTCATTTAGTGCTTTGGGGTGCTCGTTAGTCTGCAGAATAGTTGTACAGGATGGTGCAGAATAGACAATAAAATGATGCAGAATAGACAAAGAAAGTAAATTAAGGGCACTTAATCTTCGTTATAGACAAAACAATCAATTTATTTTCATCACCCCCGAGTCAGGTACTAAAAAATCACATGAAGAATAGATCATTAAAAAATGCTTTGAACATCCATCCAAAGCAAATAACAGGCAGACATGTGCCTTTAGAGTCAGCCTATAAAGGATCATAGTGTATTAAAAGTCTTTATAATACCCTGTGGGAAAAGACTCCATTAACAAGTCAAAACCATCTCCATGGTCAGTTGGCTCTTATGAATATATATACATATATATATATATATATATATATATATATTAGTGATGTGCACCGGAAATTTCTTGGGTTTTGTATTTTGGTTTTGGATTCGGTTCCGCGGCCGTGTTTTGGATTCGGACGCGTTTTGGCAAAACCTCCCTGAACATTTTTTGTCGGATTCGGGTGTTTTTTACAAAAAACCCTCAAAAACAGCTTAAATCATAGAATTTGGAGGTCATTTTGATCCCATAGTATTATTAACTTCAATAACCATAATTTCCACTAATTTCCAGTCTATTCTGAACACCTCACACCTCAAAATATTATTTTTAGTCCTAAAATTTGCACCGAGGTCGCTGGATGACTACGCCTTGCGACCCAAGTGGCCGAAACAAACACCTGGCCCATCTAGGAGTGGCACTGCAGTGTCAGACAGGATGGCAAATTAAAAAAATTGTCCCCAAACAGCACATGATGCAAAGAAAAAAAGAGGCGCAATGAGGTAGCTGTGTGACTAAGCTAAGCGACCCAAGTGGCCGACACAAACACCTGGCCCATCTAGGAATGGCACTGCAGTGTCAGACAGGATGGCACTTCAAAAAAATTGTCCCCAAACAGCACATGATGCAAAGAAAAGAAGAGGCGTAATGAGGTAGCTGTGTGACTAAGCTAAGCGACCCAAGTGGCCGACACAAACACCTGGCCCGTCTAGGAGTGGCACTGCAGTGTCAGACAGGATGGCACTTCAAAAAATAGTCCCCAAACAGCACATGATGCAAAGAAAAATGAAAGAAAAAAGAGGTGCAAGATGGAATTGTCCTTGGGCCCTCCCACCCACCTTTATGTTGTATAAACAGGACATGCACACTTTAACAAACCCATCATTTCAGCGACAGGGTCTGCCACACAACTGTGACTGAAATGACTGGTTGGTTTGGGCCCCCACCAAAAAAGAAGCAATCAATCTCTCCTTGCACAAACTGGCTCTACAGAGGCAAGATGTCCACCTCATCATCATCCTCCGATTCCTCACCCCTTTCACTGTGTACATCCCCCTCTTCACAGATTATTAATTCATCCCCACTGGAATCCACCATCACAGGTACCTGTGTACTTTCTGGAGGCAATTGCTGGTGAATGTCTCCGCGGAGGAATTGATTATAATTCATTTTGATGAACATCATCTTCTCCACATTTTCTGGAAGTAACCTCTTACGCCAATTGCTGACAAGGTGAGCGGCTGCACTAAACACTCTTTCGGAGTACACACTGGAGGGGGGGGGGGGGGGGGGGGGCAACTTAGGTAAAATAAAGCCAGTTTGTGCAAGGTCCTCCAAATTGCCTCTTTTTCCTGCCAGTATACGTACGGACTGTCTGACGTGCCTACTTGGATGCGGTCACTCATATAATCCTCCACCATTCTTTCAATGGTGACAGAATCATATGCAGTGACAGTAGACGACATGTCAGTAATCGTTGGCAGGTCCTTCAGTCCGGACCAGATGTCAGCACTCGCTCCAGACTGCCCTGCATCACCGCCAGTGGGTGGGCTCGGAATTCTTAGCCTTTTCCTCACAGCCCCAGTTGCGGGAGAATGTGAAGGAGGAGCTGTTGACGGGTCACGTTCCGCTTGACTTGACAATTTTCTCACCAGCAGGTCTTTGAACCTCTGCAGACTTGTGTCTGCCGGAAAGAGTGATACAACGTAGGTTTTAAATCTAGGATCGAGCATGGTGGCCAAAATGTAGTGCTCTGATTTCAACAGATTGACCACCTGTGAATCCTGGTTAAGCAAATTAAGGGCTCCATCCACAAGTCCCACATGCCTAGCGGAATCGCTCTGTTTTAGCTCCTCCTTCAATCTCTCCAGCTTCTTCTGCAAAAGCCTGATGAGGGGAATGACCTGACTCAGGCTGGCAGTGTCTGAACTGACTTCACGTGTGGCAAGTTCAAAGGGTTGCAGAACCTTGCACAACGTTGAAATCATTCTCCACTGCGCTTGAGTCAGGTGCATTCCCCCTCCTTTGCCTATATCGTACTCCCAGCAGCAACAACAGCAGTGCCAGCAGCAGTAGGCGTTACACTCAAGGATGCATCGAAGGAATCCCAGGCAGGAGAGGACTCGTCAGACTTGACAGTGACATGGCCTGCAGGACTATTGGCTTTCCTGTCTAAGGAGGAAATTGACACTGAGGGAGTTGGTGGTGTGGTTTGCAGGAGTTTGGTTACAAGAGGAAGGGATTTAGTTGGCAGTGGACTGCTTCCGCTGTCACCCAAAGTTTTTGAACTTGTCATTGACTTCTGATGAATGCGCTCCAGGTGATGTATAAGGGAGGATGTTCCTAGGTGGTTAACGGTCTTACCCCTACTTATTACAGCTTGACAAAGGCAACACACGGCTTGACACCAGTTGTCCGCATTTCTGTTGAAATAATTCCACACCGAAGAGGTGATTTTTTTTGTATTTTGACCAGGCATGTCAATGGCCATATTCGTCCCACGGACAACAGGTGTCTCCCCGGGTGCCTGACTTAAACAAACCACCTCACCATCAGAATCCTCCTTGTCAATTTCCTCCCCAGCGCCAGCAACACCCATATCCTCATCCTGGTGTACTTCAACAGTGACATCTTCAATTTGACTATCAGGAACTGGACTGCGGGTGCTCCTTCCAGCACTTGCACGGGGCGTGCAAATGGTGGAAGGCACCACCTCTTCCCGTCCAGTGTTGGGAAGGTCAGGCATCGCAACCGACACAATTGGACTCTCCTTGGGGATTTGCGATTTAGAAGAACGCACAGATCTTTCCTGTGCTTTTGCCATCTTAACTCTTTTAAGTTTTCTAGCAGGAGGATGAGTGCTTCCATCCTCTTGTGAAGCTGAACCACTAGCCATGAACATAGGCCAGGCCCTCAGCCGTTCCTTGCCACTCCGTGTCGTAAATGGCACATTGGCAAGTTTACGCTTCTCCTCAAATGATTTTGATTTAGATTTTTGGGTCATTTTACTGAGCTTTATTTTTTTGGATTTTACATACTCTCTACTATGACATTGGGCATCGGCCTTTGCAGACGACGTTGATGGCATTTAATCATCTCGGCCATGACTAGTGGCAGCAGCTTCAGCACGAGGTGGAAGTGGATCTTGATCTTTCCCTATTTTACCCTCCACATTTTTGTTCTCCATTTTTTAATGTGTGGAATTATATGCCAGTAATATATCAATAGCAATGGCCTACTACTATATATACTGCGCACAACTGAAATGCACCACAGGTATGGATGGATAGTATACTTGACGACACAGAGGTAGGTAAAGCAGTGGCCTACTGTACCGTACTCCTATATATTATATACTGGTGGTCAGCAAACTGTGCAAAACTGAAATGCACCACAGGTATGGATGGATAGTATACTTGACGACACAGAGGTAGGTAGAGCAGTGGCCTTCTGTACCGTACTGCTATATATTATATACTGGTGGTCAGCAAACTGTGCAAAACTGAAATGCACCACAGGTATGGATGGATAGTATACTTGACGACACAGATGTAGGTAGAGCAGTGGCCTACTGTACCGTACTGCTATATATTATATACTGGTGGTCAGCAAACTGTGCAAAACTGAAATGCACCACAGGTATGGATGGACAGTATACTTGCCGAAACAGAGGTAGGTAGAGCAGTGGCCTACTGTACCGTACTGCTATATATTATATACTGGTGGTCAGCAAACTGTGCAAAACTGAAATGCACCACAGGTATGGATGTATAGTATACTTGACGACACAGCGGTAGGTAGAGCAGTGGCCTTCTGTACCGTACTGCTATATATTATATACTGGTGGTCAGCAAACTGTGCAAAACTGAAATGCACCACAGGTATGGATGGATAGTATACTTGACGACACAGAGGTAGGTAGAGCAGTGGCCTACTGTACCGTACTGCTATATATTATATACTGGTGGTCAGCAAACTGTGTAAAACTGAAATGCACCACAGGTATGGATGGATAGTATACTTGACGACACAGAGGTAGGTAAGGCAGTGGCCTACTGTACCGTACTGCTATATATTATATACTGGTGGTCAGCAAACTGTGCAAAACTGAAATGCGCCACAGGTATGGATGGATAGTATACTTGACGACACAGAGGTAGGTAGAGCAGTGGCCTTCTGTACCGTACTGCTATATATTATATACTGGTGGTCAGCAAACTGTGCAAAACTGAAATGCACCACAGGTATGGATGGATATTATACTTGACGACACAGAGGTAGGTAGAGCAGTGGCCTTCTGTACCGTACTGCTATATATTATATACTGGTGGTCAGCAAACTGTGCAAAACTGAAATGCACCACAGGTATGGATGGATAGTATACTTGATGACACAGCGTTAGGTAGAGCAGTGGCCTACTGTACCGTACTGCTATATATTATATACTGGTGGTCAGCAAACTGTGCAAAACTGAAATGCACCACAGGTATGGATGGGATAGTATACTTGACGACACAGAGGTAGAGCAGTGGACTACTGTACCGTACTGCTATATATATAGTTATACTGGTGGTCAGTAAAATTTGGCACTGTCCTCCTACTATATACTACAATGCAGCACAGATATGGAGCGTTTTTCAGGCAGAGAATGTATAATACTGGTGGTCACTGGTCAGCAAAACTCTGCACTGTCCTCCTGCTATATAATACTGCTGGTCCCCAGTCCCCACAATAAAGCAATTAGCACACTGAGCACAGATATTTGTAGCACACTGAGCACAGATATGGAGCGTTTTTCAGGCAGAGAACGTAGATATTTGCACTTGCAGCACACTGAGCACAGATATTTGCAGCACACTGAGCACAGATATTTGCAGCACACTGAGCACAGATATTTGCAGCCCTCTGAACATAGAAACTGAGAGGACGCCAGCCACGTCCTCTCACGATCATCTCCAATGCATGAGTGAAAAATGGCGGCGACGCGCGGCTCCTTATATAGAATACGAATCTCACGAGAATCCGACCGCGGGATGATGACATTCGGGCGCGCTTGGGTTAACCGAGCAAGGCGGGAGGATCCAAGTTGCTCGGACCCGTGCAAAAAAAAGGGTGAAGTTCGGGCGGGATCGGATCCCGAGGATCCGAACCCGCTCATCACTAATATATATATATATATATATATATATATATATATATATATATATACACAGTGCTGTTTTTGTAGGAAAATAGGATCAGAAACTGTGGGTGGAGCAGGGCGGGTGGTGATATAGGTGGAGCTACCAAAGGAGCGGGGCATCAACTGGTGCCTAAACTTTTTTTTAAAACACATAATGCCCCAAGTAGTGCCATATATACACATAATACCCCCAGTAGTGCCAGATACACATAATGCCTCCAGTAGTGCCAGTTACACAATGCCCCCACTAGTGCCAGTTACACATTGCCCCCAATAGTGCCAGATACACATAATGTCCCCAGTAGAGCCAGTTACACAATGCCTCCATTAGTGCCACTTACACATACTGCCCCCAGTAGTGCCAGATACACAATGCCTCCAGTGGTGCCAGTTACACAATGCCCTCAGTAATGCTAGATACACATAATGTCCCTGGTGGTGCCAGTTATGCAATCACCCCAGTAGTGCCAGTTACACATACTGATCCCCGTAAACCTGGACTGTTGGGGTGCCTTAAGGACCGCGTTTGAAAACCTTTGTCTTAAGTTATTTCAATATCCCCTCAGAATCCTCTGCCTCTAAACTTCTTAGCCTCACATCATCGCTGGGTCTCGCCTAGTGGACCTCCTCAACCTCCCATATGAGTGGGAACTCACTTAATCTGGTTTTCACTCACTTCACTCCCTGTAGTATTTACTATTACATATTATATAGTTACTCTGTGGAGAATGGCCACATTTGTAAATATGGGCCCCTATAGGTGCATTTTCCCGGTGGGCCCTTCATCCCCCAGTCCGACACTGACTAGAGTTGTTAGGAAAACGGGTATATAGAGACTGTGCCACCAGACTTTACCACCCAGAGAGTAAATGATAGATGAGGGCATCACACCCTATAGACAGAGCCATCACAGAGAAAGCGGCAGCACTAGCTGGGCCGGATGAAGCATTTTCAGCACCGCACACACTTATCAGCCTGCATTTGTTTTTACCATGTTGACAGATGAGATAGCTGGCACAGCATGTGATTGGAGAGATCTTGCCTATCACAAGCACCTACTATTCAGCAGCAGCAGACTGCCATGTATTTTGGCAAACCACCTACTTTGTATCCCAGCAAGGTCTTCTCGAAAAGTACTTTTGACCTAATGGGTGCTACCGGGATCCAATAATGTGACCAGGTCGCAATGCGGACGTCGGGATCCTGTCCCCTCACAATCCCGACAGTCGTCATGCCGAGTAACAGGGACTATTCCCACTCGCGGGTGTCCACGAAACTCATAGAGTGGGAATAGAACCTGTGGCGAGCGCCACCGAGCCCGTAGTGCATTAGTTGTTCTTAAACAAAAAAAAACTGTCTCAAAAAACATGTACACTGAACCCCCCCAATGCCTTCCAATCGACAAGAGCAGCACAGTCACCTGGCTTTTGCCAGACACATCACCAGTGTTGCCAACTATGTAATGAAAAACAAGCAACTGATGACTAAAAAATAAGCCCAAAACAAGCACAAACCATTCCTAAAAGCTGTCCAAAAAGCCCTACTTAAGTTTTTAGTTTTTCTAATTAAAATACATATATTAGTGCTATGTCTGTCAACTACTCAAGTTCTGGAACTTGAAGTCAAGTGGATAGCCTTCAGTTTCTTGAACTTTTTCCTCTGGTATCTGGTTCTCCAGTCGGGATGGTAATGATATCCCGGCGGACGGGGTGCTGGCTTTCCATATACCAACAATGGCATCCCGGCCGCCAGAATACTTGCAGCGGGGCAAGTGCAAAGAGTGCACTCGCCATGGCACCCATAGGTTTTATTCCCACTCTATGGGTGTTGTGGACACCCACGAGTGGGAAAACCCATGGCGAGCACTGTGTGCATTCCCGTATGTCAGGATTTTGGCGTCAGTATCCTGAATGCCGGCATCCCGACAGCTGGGCTAACTATATCCCCTCCAATCGGTGGTAGACATTATGGGCCTTATTTAGACCCTGACACAGACAGACAAAAATAATTGCAAACAACTGATTTTCAGCCTTCTGCGCATGCTATCATGATGCTATCGCATACCGGAAGGATGCATTTGCATCATAATTGACAAGCGACAGGTGTCTGTGGGCAGTGTTTCGGCATTGGGGGGGGGGAGTGTCATGGGAAACACAGGCGTGTCATGGCCATTTTCGGGGCCTAACAATGATGTCGCCTGTATTTCATGCGATTGTAAACATGGCGGCGGTGCCCCTGCTTATGCAGATAGGCAGGGGTCAATCTCTATTTGAATTGCGATGTAGCACCACACATGTTGGGTGGCTGTGCCCTGTGCTGGGCGGCCCCCAGCGTGCGATTTTGGTGGTCGTAGATTTTGCTAAAATAGCAAAATCTTCGACCAACTCTGAATAATCTCCTTAGTTTGCAGAAAAGCACTTGCTCACTATCATTTTTTCACTGTTTTAGACAAATGCAGCCATTGGACACAATTTAACACCCCCAAATTCATCTATTCATCCAATGTCTTTGTGAGGATCAGTGTTGAATGAATGGATGAATGACTACCTCTGATGGTCTGTGCCAGTGGTACCTTTAAAAAAATAAAATAAAAAAAGGCCAAAAACAAGCTGCAAACAAAATAATAAGCCCAAAAACAAGCAACAAGCAACCATCAAAAAAATAAAGCAACTTGGAAAAAAAACCAAGCCCAATTCCGCTTGTTATAAGCTAAATTGGCAACTATGCACATCACAGCAGGGTTAGACTGGCCCACAGGGGTACATGGGAAACCACCGGTGGGCCCTACTGCCTGGGGGCCCACCCCCTCCTCTAGGGATCAGGTTCCAGACTGTGCTGTTCCTAATCTAGTACATTATCTTGCATGCACTACAGTATTTACTCTATATATTTATCTAGGGGACCAACACTTGCAAAATGGTTAGGTAAACCAATGTGGTGGCTGGGCACACCCCCTCTAGAGACTGGCCACACCCCTAAACATGGGCCCCTACTACTGTATTCCCCCAGTGGGCCCTACATGCCCCAGTCCGACACTGTATCACAGACACCTACATCCAGTGCTGGAGAAGGTCTCTTTGCTGTCTTGTGTTGGGCCCGCCCCCAAACAACTGACATCACACCAAGGGGGGGATCTCTGGGCTGCTCTACAGGCTGCAGGTGCTCCACCCCGCTCTGTAGCAGTGCTACTAGCTGTAGGACGCTGTACCAGGCACCCTGTAAGTCAAATTCTTGTGCCGTAGGGTAGTTACGGTCCTGCCCCCATGACTCTGTGCCCTGGGCGATAGCAGTAGCTTGCATTGCTCTTGTTGTAAACCATTTATTTAAGGCCAAATAAAGAAGGTGTTATGCCAATGTAGAAGATGTAAATGATATAGATAACATGATGGATAATAAATAATAAATGGATCTATTAGCAAATAATACTTATGCTGGCCATACACTAGGTTGATATTGTGACACAAGTACACGATATCGACACCTTGTACGATGCGTCGTGTGCACATCGTGCATATTTTGTGTATGGTTACGATGCAATGCGCGGCCCCGCAAGCTGAATGTTACATCCTCTGATCATACGTGCAGCCCATATTATCCGTCGTAATCGTATGCACATTGGGGCTAATTCAGGTTGGATCACAAAAATCGCGATCCAACCAGAATTATTACGATCGCCCCGCAGACGCATGCGCAGCGCCCGTCCTTCACATGTGGCCGCACTTTCTGCGGGGGGCCACAGAAAATGCAATCACCTCTGCCTGTTAATCAGAGGTGGGGCCTGGGGGAGGGGCTGCAACGCTCTGTTTCCATGGCGGAGATGTAGCATTGCGAGGGTGGTGTGGCGCAAATGGGAGGCAGAGGTGGGCAAATGGGGGCGTGTCAGGGGCATGATCATGGTAGCTGCGTTACATCACGCGCATCTGCCGCGACCGAGAACATGGCGGATGGCCTCCTGCGGGTGCAGCTAAGCTGCGCCGGCAGGAGACTTTCTCAGTTTCTGCTAACAAACAGAAATTGCAATGCGTTCGCAATTTATGCTTGTTGAATGGGGGAGGCACCGGTCAGCGTGCTGGGCGGCCTTGCCCAGTGATGGGCAAACCATAACATGCGATCCAAAGGATCGCAAATTCTGTTAATTAGCAGAATTTGCAATCCTTACTGCATTAGGTCCATTGTACCATGTTTTAGGCACATATGATGCATCGTAAGATTTTGAGCGATATTTCCCGTTTTTTTTATTTTGTGAGGCACACGATGGATTGTTTAACAACGGGTCATTAGCACATCGTTTGTCTCGTGAGGCAGGGACTGCCAGGGAGCTTCCCGGGGAGTTCAAGGGAAATTGTGAGACGGCTCGCATCAGATGCGGGCAGAGGTGTAGCTAGGCGCCATAGTGCCTGGAGCAAGGGTATGTTTTGGCGCCCCCCTCCCCTGTACTGAATTGGGGCCTAGCCAACATGTGGGTGTATGTTACATTTGAAAAGAAACAAAAGTTAAAAATCTTAAATCGGTGACAGGGCCGGTTCTAGACCTTGTGGAACTCAGGGCAAAAGTTTCCTTTTTGGTGCCCCCATGTTTAAAATAGGGTCAGTGCGTGCCGAAGGCTTGCAACAACAATATAGGGGCATGGCAGTACGGATGGTGTAACGGTTAGCATTATTGCCTCACAGCACTTAGGTCATGGGTTTGATTCCCACCATGGCCTGTGTGGAGTTTGTATATTCTCCCCGTGCTGGTTTCCTCCGGGTACTCCAGTTTCCTCCCACAATACAAAAATAAGGGTAGGTTAATTGCCTCCCAACAAAGATGAACACTGTTGTGTGTGTGAGGGCCGGCAGAGCTCCAGCATGTGCCGGCTGTCAGTGTCTCCTGCTGTCACCTCTGGCCTGCCCTGTTACCTACCTAGTCTCTGAGTCCAAGTCAGTGTGCCCCCCATCTGCTTCTCCTCCTCCTGCTCTGCAGCTACCAGTACAGTTGCCCGCAGGAAGGAGGGGTGGCAGACGGCAATGCGCCCTCTAACGTTTTTGGCGCTTGGAGCTTGCGCTCCACTGGAGCCACCCTTGCTACACCCCTGGATGCGGGTCGCCTAATGTATGGCCAGCATAGCTGTGTATCTACCATATGTAATAATTGTATAATGCTGTGTAGGTTCCTCAATGCTTGTGTCCCAATGGGACCGACTGCAAGGGAGAAGGGGCATCCGTAGAAGAGGAGGACCAGCCATCGGGGGTAAGTATAGTAACGGGAGGGGGATGGGTTGGGACGACCATAACAATGGAAGCAAGGTGGAACAGACCTGGTCTCATTGTTAAGAAGTCTGAATTTAAAATTTCAATGGACCTCAGACTATACTCCAGAAAATTAGATTCTTGTTCATGTAAGACATCATCTTGGATAATTTAGTCTTAAGGCCCATACACATTAGACGATGTCGCTCTGTGAGCGACATCGTCTAACGTTTCCCCCTCCCGGGCCGGCCGGTCGGCGGCCGCCTGTACGCACTGAGCGATATGACCGCTCATATCGCTCAGTGACGTCACGCCCCCGCCAGCCCTGCATGAAGGTCGTGGACGACAGTCCACATCCTTCATGCATGCCCTACCGACAGCGACGATCGTTGCCGACCCGCGGGGCCGCGCATCGATCGTCGCTGGCGGCATACACACTTAACGATATAATGAGCGACGTCGCTCATGGAGGGGGAAAATGAGTGACGTCGCTCATTATATCGTCAAGTGTGTATGGACCTTAAGATTTTAAAAACCATATAGCCTTTCATTATATATTTGCACAGGAATTCTTCCAGGATAAATTCTCGTCATCCAGGACATTAGGAGGAAATGAAGGTTCTGATGCAAATCTCCCAAGTAAATATAGAAAATAAAAATCATTGTACGGCCCACGGGGCTTTTCAAACGTTATTTTTTCTGTCTGCTGCGTATTTTATAGGGGGTCTGGATAGATTTAAAAGAATTTTCCATTCCCTTGTGTGAGATTCCAACGGTGATCAAACTTATATGGTTTGTCAAGGTCTATGAAAATGGTTTAACAATATAGGTCTGGCTTTCATTCTCAACAAATGCATCCAAATGCGAACAGAATTTGTAGTGACCCAACACAGGTCTCAAGATGCTGTGCACAAAATTATCATGATGACTTCTTTTGGCCACTGTTATATTACAGGTTGCCCTGATATCAGGACATGATGCGTCCCCAAGACTGAAAATTATGCTTTTCAAACCAGTTTGACATTTTTTTGGATTTGTATAGGACTGTTCCCAACAGGAGACTGGGGAGATGTACTAAGCCGGAGAGTGATAAAGTGGAGAGAAATAAACTGCCAACCAATAAGCTCCTGTCATTTTTCAAACGCAGCCTGTAACATGACAGTTATGAGCTGATTGGCTGGTACTTTATCTCTCTCCACTTTATCACTATCCAAGGCTTAGAACATCTGCTCCTAAATCAACCACTGGCGGAGATGTACAGTACTAAGAGGGCTATTCATGAAGCAGTGAAATGAGTGGAGAAGTGAGCCTGTGGAGAAGTTGCCTATGGCAACCAATCAGCTGCTCCGTACAATAGTATAGTATGCAAATTATAAATGTTACTTCATTGCTGATTGGTTGCCATGGGAAACTTCTCCACTAGCTCACTTCTCCACACGTTTCACTGCTTCATGAATAGACACGACTTGGACAGTGATATAATGGAGAGCGAAAGTACCAGCTAGAGATGTGCTGCCGGAACTTTTCGTGTTTTGTGTTTGGGTTTTGCATCTGGATCCATGCTCGTGTTTTGGATCTGGATTGGTTTTGCCAAAACCACCCTTTCGGGTTTTGGTTTTGGATCTGGATGATTTTTGAAAAAAACATAAAAACAGCTAAAATCACAGAATTTAGGGATAATTTTGATCCTACAGTATTATTAACCTCAATAACATTCATATCCACTCATTTCCAGTCTATTCTGAACACCTCACAATATTGTTTTTAGGCCAAAAGGTTGTACTGAGGTCGCTGGATGACTAAGCTAAGCGACCCAAGTAGGCGGCACAAACACCTGGCCCATCTAGGAGTGGCACTGCAGTGGCAGACAGGATGGCAGTTTTAAAAACTAGGCCCCAAAGAGTACATAATGCAAAGAAAAAAAGAGGTGCTCCGAGGTCGCTGGGTGACTAAGTTAAGCGACACAAGTGTGCGGCACAAACACCTGGCCCATCTAGGAGTGGCATTGCAGTGTCAGACAGGATGGCACTTTAAAAACTAGTCCCCAAAGAGCACATGATGCAAAGAAAAAAATAAGAGGTGCAAGATGGAATTGTCCTTGGGCCCTCCCACCCACCCTTATGTTGTATAAATAGGACATGCACACTTTAACAAACCAATCACTTCAGCGACAGGGTCTGCCACACGACTGTAGATGAAATGATTGGTTTGTTTGGGCCCCCACAAAAAAGAAGCAATTAATCCCCCCACCAAAAAAGAAGCAATTCATCTCTCCTTGCACAAACTGGCTCTACAGAGGCAAGATGTCGTCCTCATCCTCCGATTCCTCACCCCTTTCAGCGTGTACATCCTCCTCCTCCTCCTCCTCACAGATTATTAATTTGTCCCCACTGGAATCCACCATCACAGGTCCCTGTGTACTTTCTGGAGGCAATTGCTGGTAAATGTCTTCCTGGATGAATTTATAATTCATTTTGATGAACATCATCTTCTCCACATTTTCTGGAAGTAACCTCTTATGCCGATCGCTGACAAGGTGACTGGCTGCACTAAACACTCTTTCGGAGTACACACTGGAGGGGGGGCAACTTAGGTAAAATAAAGCCAGTTTGTGCAAGGGCCTCCAAATTGCCTCTTTTTCCTGCCAGTATACATACGGACTGTCTGACATGCCTACTTGGATGCTGTCACCCATATAATCCTCCACCATTCTTTCAATGGTGACAGCATCATATGCAGTGACTGTAGACACGTCAGTAATCGCTGGCAGGTCCTTCAGTCCGGACCAGTTGTCAGCACTTGCTTCTGACTGCCCTGCATCACCGCCAGCGGTTGGGCTCGGAAATTTTATCCTTTTCCTTGCAGCCCCAGTTTAGGGAGAAAATGAAGGAGGAGCTTTTGATGGGTCACGTTCCGCTTCAGTTGACAGCTGTCTCACTATCAGGTCTTTGAACCTCTGCAGACTTGTGTCTGCCAGAAAGAGAGATACAACGTAGGCTTTAAACCTAGGATCGAGCATGGTGACCAAAATGTAGTGCTCTGATTTCAACAGATTGACCACCCTTGAATCCTGGCAAAGCGAATGAAGGGCTCCATCCACAAGTCCCACATACTTAGCAGAATCGCTCCGTTTTAGCTCCTCCTTCAATCTCTCCAGCTTCTTCTGCAAAAGCTTGATGAGGGGAATGACCTGACTCAGGCTGGCAGTGTCTGAACTGACTTCACGTGTGGCAAGTTCGAAGGGTTGGAGAACCTTGCACAAGACGGAAATCATTCTCCACTGCATTTCAGTCAGGTGCATTCCCCCTCCTTTGCCCATATCGTAGGTAGATGTATAGGCTTGAACGGCCTTTTGCTGCTCCTCCATCCTCTGAAGCATATAGAGTGTTGAGCTCCACCTCGTTACCACCTCTTGCTTCAGGTGATGGCAGGGCAGGTTCAGGAGTGTTTGATGGTGCTCAAGTCTTTAGCACGCGGTGGCTGAATATCGAAAGTGGCACGAAATTTTTTGGGCCATCTACAGTATCTCCTGCACGCCCCTGTCATTTTTCAAAAAAATTCTGCACCACCAAATTAATTGTATGTGCAAAACATGGGACATGCTGGAATTTGCCCAGATGTAATGCACGCACAATATTGGTGGCGTTGTCCGATATCACAAATCCCCAGGAGAGTCTAAGTGGGGTAAGCCATTGTGCGATGATGTACCTCAGTTTCCATAAGAGGTTGTCAGCGGTGTGCCTCTTACGAAAACCGGTGATACACAGCGTAGCCTGCCTAGGAATGAACTGGCGTTTATGAGATGCTGCTATTGGTGCCGCTGCTGTTGTTGCTGCGGGAGGCAATACATCTTCCCAGTGGGCTGTCACAGTCATGTAGTCCTTAGTTTGCCCTGTTCCACTTGTCCACATGTCCGTGGTTAAATGGACACTGGGTACAACTGCATTTTTCAGGACACTGAGGACACTTTTCTTAATGTCCCTGTACAGTGCAGGAATCGCTTTCCTAGTGAAGTGGAATCTAGATGGGATTTGGTACCGGGGACAAACTATCTCCATCAGTTGTCTAAATCCCACTGCACCAATGGCGGATACCGGATGCACGTATAACACCAACATAGCTGTCAAGGCCTCAGTTATCCGCTTTGCAACAGGATGACTGCTGTCATATTTCATCTTCCTTGCAAAGGACTGTTGAACAGTCAGTTGCTTAGTTGAAGTACTACAAGTGGTCTTCCGATTTCCCCTCTGGGATGACGATCGACTCCCAGCAGCAACAACAGCAGCGGCAGCAGAGGAATCCCGGTTAGGAGAGGACTCGTCAGTCATGCCAGTGACATGGCCTGCAGGACTACTGATGCTCCTGAGGAGGAAATTGACGTTGAGGGAGTTGGTGGTGTGGCTTGCAGGAGCTTGGGTACAAGAGGAAGAAGGGATTTAGGTGTCGGTGAACTGCTTATGCTCTTACCCAAAGTTTATGAACTTGACAATGACTTCTGATGAATGCGCTGCAGGTGACGTATAAGGGAGGATGTTCCTAGGTGGTTAACATCCTTACACCTACTTATTACGGATTGACAAAGGCAACACACGGCTTGACACCTGTTGTCCGGATTTGTGGAGAAATAATTCCACACCGAAGAGGTGGCTTTTTTGGTATTTTCCCCAGGCATGACAATGGGCTTATTCATCCCACGGACAACAACTGTCTCCCCCGGTGCCTGATTTAAACAAACCACATCACCATCAGAATCCTCCTCATCAACTTCCTCCTCAGCGCCAGCAACACCCATATCCTCATCCTGGTGTACTTCAACAGTGACATCTTCAATTTGAATATCAGAAACTGGACTGTGGGTGCTCCTTCCAGCACTTGCAGAGGGCGTGAAAATGGTGGAAGGAGCCACCTCTTCCCGTCCAGTGTTGGGAAGGTCAGGCATCGCAACCGCCGACACACTTGGACTCTCCTTGGGGATTTGTGATATAATCTTAGAACACACAGTTCTTTGCTGTGCTCTTGCCAGCTTAACTCATCATTTTTCTAGTGGGAGGATGTGGGCTTCCATCGTCAGGTAAAGCTGAACCACTAGTCATGAACATAGGCCAGTGCCTTAGCCATTCCTTGCCACTCCATTTCATAAATGGCATATTATCAAGTTTACGTTTCTCCTCAGACCATTTATATGTATTTTTTTGGTGTCATTTTACTAAACTTTGGCTTTTTGGATTTTACATGCCCTCTACTATGACATTGGGCATCGGCCTTGGCAGATGACGTTGATGGCATTTCATCATCTATGTCATGACTAGTGGCAGCAGCTTCAACACTAGGAGGAAGTGGTTTTTGATCTTTCCCTATTTTATACTCCAAATTTTTGTTCTCCATTATTTTTCTGGAGTTATATAACAATATGCGGCACAGCAGAGCGTACCCCTACACCACACAGGGCAAACCCTGTAAAAATTATTTGGATTAAATATTAATAACCCCTTTATTAAGAGTAAATAATATACTGCACAGGACAATACCATGAACTTATACAGCAGTACCACTGGACTGGACTTATATGGCAGTACCACTGGACTGTAGTTATACGGCAGTACCACTGGACTTATACTGCAGTATCACTGAAATTATATGGCAGTACCACTAGACTTACACGGCAGTACCACTGGACTGGATTTATACGGCAGTACCACTGGATTTATACGGCAGTACCACTGGACATATACAGCAGTATCACTGGATTTATATGGCAGTACCACTGGACTGGATTTATATAGCAGTACCACTGGACTGGATTTATACGGCAGTATCACTGGACTTATACGGCAGTACCACTGGACATATATGGCAGTATCACTGGACTTATACGGCAGTATCACTGGACTGGATTTATACGGCAGTACCACTGGATTTATACGGCAGTACCACTGGACATATACGGCAGTATCACTGGAATTATATGGCAGTACCACTGTACATATACAGCAGTATCACTGGACATATACGGCAGTACCACTGGACTGGATTTATATGGCAGTACCACTGGACATATACGGCAGTATCACTGGAATTATATGGCAGTACCACTGGACATATACAGCAGTATCACTGGATTTGTATGGCAGTACCACTGGACATATACGGCAGTATCACTGGACATATACGGCTGTACCACTGTACTGGATTTATACGGCAGTACCACTGGATTTATACGGCAATACCACTGGACATATATGGCAGTATCACTGGACATATATACGGCAGTACCACTGGACTGGATGTATACGCCAGTATCACTGGATTTTTACGGCATTATCACTGGACATATATACGGCAGTATCACTAGACTTATACAGCAGTACAGGGATACCACCACTGAACTGATGCACGACAACACAGCACCACTGCAATGGACTGGACTTATAGAGCAGCACTGGATATATGGCAGCAGAGGACACCACCACTGTGACTAGACTGATGCAGCACAAGACACCACCACTGTACTGATGCAGCACAACACAGCACTGGAATGATACACATAAGACAGAGCAGGTCGCCACACCACTTTCCAGCACAGACAGACACTGACAGACACTGAGGAGAGAGATACGTCCTCTCGCTACACTCTCCAGGACTGGAGTGAAAATGGTGGCGACGCACGGCTCCTTATATGGAATCCAAAACCCACGAGGATCCGACAGTGGGATGATGACGTTTTGCCTCGTTCTGGTTTCCGAGTCAGGAGGGAAAACCTGAGCCAGACTCGGATCCGGGCTCGAGACATGATGTTCAGTGGGGTTCGGTTCTCAGAGAACCGAACCCGCTCATCTTTAGTACCAGCCAATCAGTTCCTGTCATGTTACAAGCTGTGTTTGAAAAATGTCAGGAGCTGATTGGTTGGTAGTTTCTCTCTCTCCACTTTATCTCTCTCCAAGGTTTAGTACATCTACCCAGAGGCGTCACGGGTACTAGTGCGGCACCCACTTGCGGCCAAAAAGGGGGTGTGGTCTATCATGGAAGGTGTGTGGCATTGGGGCAATCCGAGCAGTGGGCGTGGCTTATCTAGGAGAGTGCGTGACTCCCCCATTTCATCACTCCGGGCGATGCTGGCTGCCCCCGGAGACTGACCAGTATACAGTGTTGGCTTCTCCGCTATGACAGGAGATGGGTTCTGCAGGAGAATGTTACACTACAGCACCTGGCTCCTGTCTCTGTGGAGAAGCCGGCATTTTGGTGTCACCCTCTCCAAAGGTGACACCTGGGTGCAGGCCGCACCCCTCGCACCCTGCTTCTGACGCCAGTGCATCCACCCCAATTGTGTGGCTAGTGTATGTACTGTATGTCACTTCTATAAAATGTATTACAGATAGCCTCACCTCCTGCACATTTGTTTTTATTTTCCTTAATTGTTTTTCAATTAAATACTTATGTTAGGGAACAATACTGTATAGTTTTTATTTGTGTGTCAAATATGGGTTTGTGATAGTTTCCAGATCGTATCTCCCCCTTCCCTATCCAACTTATGTCAGGTTGCAGCAGCATTGCCCATGTCAGAATCACCATTTCTCTAACGTCCTAAGTGGATGCTGGGGACTCCGTAAGGACCATGGGGAATAGCGGCTCCGCAGGAGACTGGGCACAAAAGTAAAGCTTTAGAACTACCTGGTGTGCACTGGCTCCTCCCCCTATGACCCTCCTCCAAGCCTCAGTTAGATTTTTGTGCCCGAACGAGAAGGGTGCACACTAGGTGGCTCTCCTGAGCTGCTTAGTGAAAAGTTTAGTTTTAGGTTTTTTATTTTCAGTGAGACCTGCTGGCAACAGGCTCACTGCATCGAGGGACTAAGGGGAGAAGAAGCGAACTCACCTGCGTGCAGAGTGGATTGGGCTTCTTAGGCTACTGGACATTAGCTCCAGAGGGACGATCACAGGCCCAGCCATGGATGGGTCCCAGAGCCGCGCCGCCGGCCCCCTTACAGAGCCAGAAGACAGAAGAGGTCCGGAAAATCGGCGGCAGAAGACGTCCTGTCTTCAACAAGGTAGCGCACAGCACTGCAGCTGTGCGCCATTGCTCTCAGCACACTTCACACTCCGGTCACTGAGGGTGCAGGGCGCTGGGGGGGGGGGCGCCCTGAGACGCAATAAAAACACCTTGGATGGCAAAAAAATGCATCACATATAGCTCCTGGGCTATATGGATGCATTTAACCCCTGCCAGAATACATAGAAAAACGGGAGATAAGGCCGCCGATAAGGGGGCGGAGCCTATCTCCTCAGCACACTGGCGCCATTTTCCCTCACAGCTCCGTTGGAGGGAAGCTCCCTGGCTCTCCCCTGCAGTCACTACACTACAGAAAGGGTTAAAAAAGAGAGGGGGGGGGGCACTAATTACGCGCAGTATTAAAGATACAGCAGCTATAAGGGGAAAAACACTTATATAAGGTTATCCCTGTATATATATAGCGCTCTGGTGTGTGCTGGCAAACTCTCCCTCTGTCTCCCCAAAGGGCTAGTGGGGTCCTGTCCTCTATCAGAGCATTCCCTGTGTGTGTGTGCTGTATGTCGGTACGTTTGTGTCGACATGTATGAGGAGAAAAAGGAGACGGAGCAGATTGCCTGTAATAGTGATGTCACCCCCTAGGGGGTCGACACCTGAGTGGATGAACTGTTGGAAGGAATTACGTGACAGTGTCAGCTCTGTATAAAAGACAGTGGTTGACATGAGACAGCCGGCTACTCAGCTTGTGCCTGTCCAGACGTCTCATAGGCCGTCAGGGGCTCTAAAGCGCCCGTTACCTCAGATGGCAGATATAGACGCCGACACGGATACTGACTCCAGTGTCGACGGTGAAGAGACAAATGTGACTTCCAGTAGGGCCACACGTTACATGATGGAGGCAATGAAAAATGTTTTACACATTTCTGATAATACGAGTACCACCAAAAAGGGGTATTATGTTCGGTGAGGAAAAACTACCTGTAGTTTTCCTGAATCTGAGAAATGAAATGAGGTGTGTGATGATGCGTGGGTTTCCCCCGATAACAACTGATAATTTCTAAAATGTTATTGGCATTATATCCTTTCCCGCCAGAGGTTAGGGTGCGTTGGGAAACACCCCCTAGGGTGGATAAAGCGCTCACACGCTTGTAAGGGCTCTACCCTCTCCTGAGATGGCCGCCCTTAAGGATCCTGCTGATAGAAAGCAGGAGGGTATCCTAAAATGTATTTACACACATACTGGTGTTATACTGCGACCAGCAATCGCCTCAGCCTGGATGTGCAGTGCTGGGTTGGCGTGGTCGGATTCCCTGACTGAAAATATTGATACCCTAGATAGGGACAGTATATTTTTGCCTATAGAGCATTTAAAAGATGCATTTCTATATATGCGTGATGCACAGCGGAATATTTGCAGACTGGCATCAAGTCTAAGTGCGTTGTCCATTTCTACCAGTAGAGGGTTATGGACACGACAGTGGTCAGGTGATGCGGATTTCAAACGGCATTTGGAAGTATTGCCTTATTAAGGGGAGGAGTTATTTGGGGTCGGTCTTTCAGACCTGGTGGCCACGGCAACAGCTGGGAAATCCACGTTTGTACCCCAGGTCGCCTCTCAACATGAGAAGACGCCGTATTATCAGGCGCAGTCTTTTCGTGGACAAGCGGGCAAAAGGTTCCTCATTTCTGCCCCGTGACAGAGGGAGAGGAAAAAGTCTGCAGAAATCAGCCAGTTCCCAGGAACAGAAACCCTCTCCCGCCTCTGCCAAGCCCTCAGTATGACGCTGGGGCTTTACAAGCAGAATCAGGCACGGTGGGGGGCCCGTCTCAATGAATTTCAGCGCGCAGTGGGCTCACTCGCAAGTAGACCCCTGGATCCTTCAGGTGATATCTCAGGGGTACATATTGGAATTCGAGACGTCTCCCCCTCGCCGTTTCCTAAAGTCGGCTTTACCGATGTCTCCTTCTGACAGGGAGACAGTTTTGGAAGCCATTCACAAGCTGTATTCCCAGCAGGTGATAATCAAGGTACCCCTCCTGCAACAGGGAACGGGGTATTATTCCACACTGTTGTGGTACCGAAGCCGGACGGCTCGGTGAGACCGATTCTAAATCTAAAATCTTTGAACACTTACATACAGAGGTTCAAATTCAAGATTGAGTCACTCAGAGCAGTGATTGCGAACCTGGAAGAAGGGGACTACATGATGTCTCGGGACATCAAGGATGCTTACCTTCATGTCCAAATTTACCCTTCTCACCAAGGGTACCTCAGGTTTATGGTACAGAACTGTCACTATCAGTTCAGACGCTGCCGTATGGATGGTCCACGGCACCCCGGGTCTTTACCAAGGTAATGGCCGAAATGATGATATTCCTTCGAAGGAAGGGAATTTTAGTTATCCCTTACTTGGACGATTCCCTGATAAGGGTAAGATCCAGGGAACAGTTGGAGGTCGGTGTAGCACTATCTCAGGTAGTGTTGCGGCAGCACGATTGGATTCTCAATATTCCAAAATCGCAGCTGGTTCCGACGACTCGTCTTCTGTTCCTAGGGATGATCCTGGACACAGTCCAGAAAAAGGTGTTTCTCCCGGAGGAGAAAGCCAGGGAGTTATCCGAGCTAGTCAGGAACCTCCTAAAACCGAGCCAAGTCTCAGTGCATCAATGCACAAGGGTTCTGGGTAAAATGGTGGCTTCCTACGAAGCAATCCCATTCGGCAGATTCCACGCAAGAACTTTCCAGTGGGACCTGCTGGACAAATGGTCCGGGTCGCATCTTCAGATGCATCAGCGGATAACCCTGTCACCAAGAACAAGGGTGTCCCTCCTGTGTTGGTTGCAGAGTGCTCATCTTCTAGAGGCCCGCAGATTCGGCATTCAGGACTGGGTCCTGGTGACCACGGATGCCAGCCTGCGAGGCTGGGGAGCAGTCACACAGGGAAGGAATTTCCAGGGCTTATGGTCAAGCCTGGAGACATCACTTCACATAAATATCCTGAAGCTAAGGGCCATTTACAATGCTCTAAGCTTAGCAAGACCTCTGCTTCAAGGTCAGCCGGTGTTGATCCAGTCGGACAACATCACGGCAGTCACCCACGTAAACAGACAGGGTGGCACAAGAAGCAGGAGGGCAATGGCAGAAGCTGCGAGGATTCTTCGCTGGGCGGAAAATCATGTGATAGCACTGTCAGCAATTCCGGGAGTGGACAACTGGGAAGCAGACTTCCTCAGCAGACACGACCTCCACCCGGGAGAGTGGGGACTTCACCCAGAAGTCTTCCACATGATTATAAACCATTGGGAAAAACTCGACAGGTATTGCGCCAGGTCAAGGGACCCTCAGGCAATAGCTGTAGACGCTCTGGTAACACCGTGGATGTACCAGTCAGTGTATGTGTTCCCTCATCTGCCTCTCATACCCAAGGTACTGAGATTGATAAGATGGAGAGGAGTAAGCACTATATTCGTGGCTCCGGATTGGCCAAGAAGGACTTGGTAACCGGAACTTCAAGAGATGCTCACGGAGGATCCGTGGCCTCTACCTCTAAGAAGGGACCTGCTCCAGCAAGGACCCTGTCTGTTCCAAAACTTACCGCGGCTGCGTTTGACGGCATGGCGGTTGAACGCCGGATCCTGAAGGAAAAAAGGCATTCCGGATGAAGTCATCCCTATCCTGATCAAAGCCAGGAAGGATGTAGCCGCAAAACATTATCACCACATTTGGCGAATATATGTTGCGTGGTGCGAGGCCAGTAAGGCCCGACGGAGGAAATTCAACTGGGTCGATTCCTACATTTCCTGCAGACAGGAGTGTCTATGGGCCTGAAATTGGGGTCCATTAAGGTTCAAATTTCGGCCCTGTCAATTTTCTTCCAAAAAGAACTAGCTTCAGTCCCTGAAGTTCAGACGTTGTAAAAGGGGTACTGCATATACAGCCTCCTTTTGTGCCTCCAGTGGCACCTTGGGATCTCAATGTAGTTTTTGGGTTCCAAAAGTCACATTGGTTTGAACCACTTAAATCTGTGGAGTTAAAATATCTCACATGGAAAGTGGTCATGCTGTTGGCCCTGGCCTGGGCCAGGCGCGTGTCAGAATTGGCGGCTTTATCCTGTAAAAGCCCTTAACTGATTTTCCATTCGGACAGGACGGAATTGAGGACTCGTCCTCAGTTTCTCCCTAAGGTGGTTTCAGCGTTTCACCTGAATTAACCTATTGTGGTGCCTGCGGCTACTAGGGACTTGGAGGACTCCAAGTTGCTAGACGTTGTCAGGGCCCTGAAAATATATGTTTCCAGGACGGCTGGAGTCAGAAAATCTGACTCGCTGTTTATCCTGTATGCACCCAACAAGCTGGGTGCTCCTGCTTCTAAGCAGACTATTGCTCGTTGGATTTGTAGTACAATTCAGCTTGCACATTCTGTGGCAGGCCTGCCACAGCCAAAAATCTGTAAATGCCCACTCCACAAGGAAGATGGGCTCATCTTGGGCGGCTGCCCGAGGGGTCTCGGCTTTACAACTTTGCCGAGCAGCTACTTGGTCAGGAGCAAATACGTTTGTAAAATTCTACAAAATTGATACCCTGGCTGAGGAGGACCTGGAGTTCTCTCATTTGGTGCTGCAGAGTCATCCGCACTCTCCCGCCCATTTGGGAGCTTTGGTATAATCCCCATGGTCCTTACGGAGTCCCCAGCATCCACTTAGGACGTTAGAGAAAATAAGTATTTACTTACCGATAATTCTATTTCTCGTAGTCCGTAGTGGATGCTGGGCGCCCATCCCAAGTGCGGATTGTCTGCAATACTGGTACATAGTTATTGTTACCAAAAAAATCGGGTTATTGCTGTAGTGAGCCATCTTTTCTAGAGGCTCCTCTGTTATCATGCTGTTAACTGGGTTTAGATCACGAGTTGTACGGTGTGATTGGTGTGGCTGGTATGAGTCTTACCCGGGATTCAAAATCCTTCCTTATTGTGTACGCTCGTCCGGGCACAGTATCCTAACTGAGGCTTGGAGGAGGGTCATAGGGGGAGGAGCCAGTGCACACCAGGTAGTTCTAAAGCTTTACTTTTGTGCCCAGTCTCCTGCGGAGCCGCTATTCCCCATGGTCCTTACGGAGTCCCCAGCATCCACTACGGACTACGAGAAATAGAATTATCGGTAAGTAAATTCTTATTTTCAGTGTTTGAGACATCACCCTAACCATTAGCATCTTGTGCAGCCACCTAAGTTTTCCTAATGGTAACGACAGCAATAGTTCTTACGCGCATTCATTATTTTGTTCATGAAAGTATTGTTTCCGTACACTGTACTTTTAAATAAGAATATTCTATATCCATCCATGTGTGTGCCCCCCCCCCCCCCCCCTTCCCGTACAAGTACAAAAGCATCGCACAGCTGCAATGCTTTTGTACTTGTGGAGTTACTCCCGGCCAGCGCATCTCCTGCTGCTGGCCGGGAGTTGGTCGTCACTGTTCCTGGTCGCAGCGGCTGCAGCCACTGCAGCCACTGCGTCCCGCCCCCACGCACGGTCCAGCCACGCCTGCGTTGGGCAGACTGCGCCCCCATAAAGGCGGCCAAACGCCGTTGTGCCAACCCCTCCCGCCCAGCGACCGCCTCTGCCTGTCAATCAGGCACAGGCAATCGCAGGGAAACGACGGTGCCAGCGAGCGATCGGGTCAGAATGACCACCCATATCTCCAACAAGATATATGGGGTCTATTCACGAAAAAGTGAAAAGACTGGAGAAACAGACTAGTAAAGGAGTTGCCTATGGCAACCAATCATCATCTCCCTTACATTTTATAGAATGTACTTGATAAAGACTTCCTTGAAAGTTGGTTGGTTGCTATGGGCAACTTCTCCACTGGTCTTTTCTTTTTTCACTGCTTCATGAATAGACCCAGGACATTTTGTCATTGCTATTAGTTTTGGCATATGTAATACCCCGGTATAACAAGTGTGTAAACTATGTGCAGTGGCGCACGCAGGGGGGGTTTCCGAGCACCCAGAAACCCCTTCCTGACGGACCAAGTTTTATTTTTGAGACGGAGACAGCTTTGTCTCCGTCTCTACAGTGACTGCTGCATCTCCGATCGGGCCAATTCTCTGTGCTTTGCAATGCACAGGAAATGGCTGGGGAGAGCCGCAGGCAGAGGCCGGAGCGGGTAGCGGCATTCAGCGTGACAGCCGAAGCTGCAAGTAGAATTCTGGAACGTACCAACGGCGGCAAGCAGCTGGCCGATGAGAGGCGCACACAGGCTTGCGGGGACACTGTGTAGCCACGAGCATTCGGCTGCGCTACAGAGGAGAAGCCCCACCCGCGGCACTCCTCCCCCACCCGCGGCACGCACCCCTCCCCCACCCGCGACACGCACCCCTCCCCCACCCGCAGCACGCACCCATCCGCAACACGCACCCCTCCCCCACCCGCGTCACGCACCCCACCCAACCACGCACACGGCCCGCGGCATCCCGCACCCTCCCACCCGCGGCATCCACCCAACCCGCGGCACGCACCCCTCCCCCACCCGCGGCACCCCTCCCCACCCGCGGCACACACCCCCTCCCCCACCCACGGAACGCACCCCTCCCCCACCCGCTGCACCCCTCCCCCACCCGCGGCACGCACCCCTCCCCCACCCGCGACACGCACCCCTCCCCCACCCGCGGCACGCACCCATCCCCAACCCGCAACACGCACCCCTCCCCCACCCGCGTCATGCACCCCTCCCCCACCCGTGGCACCCCTCCCCCACCAGTGCCATTCCCGCCCCCTCCCCCACCCCCCGCACACACCCCTCCCCCACCCGTGGCACTCCCACCCCCTCCCCCACCCGCGGCATTCCCTCCCCCTCCCCCACCCGCAGCACCCCTCCCCCACCCGCAGCACACACCCCTCCCCCACCCGCTGCACTCCCGCCCCCTCCCCCACCCGTAACACCCACAGCCCGCAAAACCCCATGCCCCTCCCCCACCCGCTCCACCCCCACCCCTATACCAACCTCTCCCCCGCTACACCCTCCACCCCACCCACCCCTCCCCCACCCGCAGCACCCCCCCACCTCCACCACCCCACACCTACCTCTACCTACCCCCCCCCTGCACCCTCCACCCCACCCACAGCATCCACCACATCCGCACCCCCCGCCCCTCCCCCACCCACAGCACCCACCTCATTCGCCCCCCACCCGCGGCACACACCCCTCCCCCACCCACGGCACTCCCGCCGCCTCCCGTAACACCCACAACCAGCAAAAGCCACCGGCCCAACCCCAAAAACCCCGCACCACCCCCATACCCACCTCTCCCCCCTGCAACCCACCACCCTCCCCGCGGCATCCACCACATACGCCCCCCACCCGTGCCACACGCCCCTCCCTCACCTAAACACCCACAGTATCCTTCACATCCGCCCCCCTCCCGCGGCACACGTCCCTCCCCCACCCCCGGCACTCCTGCCCCTTCCCCCACCCATAGCACCCACACCCTCACCTCCACCACCCGCAGCACTCCCTTCCCCAACCGCAACACCCCTTCCCCACCCGTGGTACCCACAGCACCCACCGGTATTTTGTTTTGTAACACCTTGCCTCTCTTTATCCTCTCCCTACCACCCTGCCTCTCCCTATCCTTTACCCATCGCACAGCGTTTCTGTACATTCCCCCCCCTTCCCCCCTACGCCTCTCTCTTTTCTGTATGCCCTCTATATTGCCCTGCATTTCTGCATCTGTTCTCTACCGGCCTGCGTATGTTCAAAGGAGTGCAGGGGTTAACGGGGCGTAGCCACAAACGACGGTGTGAAGAGCGCCCGTAGGGCGCGATGAATCGCCTAGTATATATATATATATATATATATATATAGTAGGCATTTGGATGTGTATATATATTAACTTGTTGGAGTAGTGCCGGATATCATTTGTTTCATATATATATATATATATATATATATATATATATATATGTAGATATAGATAGATATATATAGATATAGCTATATATGCATACACACATATCCAAATACCTGGTACCCCTACTGAGTGTGCATACTTGCCCGAGTGCCTGTGCCCTCCAATATAAGTAGCATAACGGTGTCACTCTGAGACTGTAGTAACTTGGAACTTTCAATATTTCGGGATTCTACCCATCGTCACCTCCTGACGACGGGTACAGTCATAAAACGTTGATAGAATAAAGCACTTTCTCAAGTTACTACAGTCTTGGAGTCTCGCCATCGCGATATATATATATATATATACACATATATATATATATATATATATATATATATATATATATATATATATATATATATATATATATATAATTTCATATCTGGAAACCCCCCCTTGCAAATCCTGCGTTTGCCCCTGGTGTGGAACAGGTCAGGGATACCTTGATGGACTATTCCTCCTTCAGCAGCAGCTCTTCTCTATTCCTGGCAGAGAGGCAAGGTCTCCCCAGACACAAAGAAAGGCAGGCAGGGCTTTGTATGAAAGAATAAATGGTTTACCACATAACTCAGAAAAGGAACTGATTACAGTAGGGAAGGGAAAGATTTGATTCAAGCAACTTAAACACAGACACCATATACACTTTAAGTCATTACACAAATGGTAATATAACTAAATCTGAGATTAAGACTATGTTGCTTAGTAATAGAAATCAACTTATGCAGACAATATTTAAGTCCCAGATAACATTGGTGTCACTGCAGGGAGTCTCTATGTGCACGTTGGGGCCCGGTTATGTTGTTACATAGTTATATGCAGCTATTGTCTCCTTTAGCTGTGAACAAAATATTGTAGCTCTGTGTAGTAAAGATGATTGTTTAAAACAAACTGGAGCTGCTTCCCATGTAAATAGCTGCATAGGTAAAGTAAATATAGGATAATGTCCTTTGCAGTGGAGTAGGTATCAATATAAATATGGATTTATCTCCCCCAGTCAATAGATGTTGCTGAGGCAGTTTCCCCTCAGATGTAGGCCAGTCAGCATTGGTATAAAGGCTTTTACTCTCCTGTCTCTGACACTTGCTGTGCACTCTCTTGGCTGAGAGTGTCATGGAGTTCTTCCTTGTTAATTGCTGCACTTCCACTGCTGTATTTTGCACTTCTGCTTACTCTCTCATGCAATTTTCAGCTTATTTGTCTCCCCTCTCTCAGCTGCTCATCTCTGCGTAATGGCGTCGCCAGCTCTTTCCTCACCATGGCTCCAACTGACTCTTCTCAAACTGCTGTTCAATTTTCTTTTATAAATAAACTTTATTTAAAATAGCAAAGGCAACTACACTGTTGTCAAAAATGTCCTTGTTGTTATGGGATATCACACGTAACCCCCCCAAAACATGCGTGTCCTCACGCATTTCGGTTTTATCCCTAGATAAACTCACTATATCCAGTCACATTCATTAGTGAACACAGTTTACATCTGAAACATTAACATTTATCAACATTTTTAACATCAGTATCTGATAGGTATAATTCCTTTTGTGCTATAGTACATTAACACATGCTCCTGGAGCAATAGGTTGAAATCTGGACAGTATATGGTCTTGAAAAGTTTGTCTAGGAAACCTCAACCCCCCTGCCATGGATGAGTATTGAACTCTTTCTAAACTGTCTTTGGGACATGCTGTACAAAACTGCAGCTGACTATAGTGGTTTTCTGTTTTGCAAGCCCTAGTCTTCTTGCCTCCTTGCCGGTGACAAACCACCTTAGTCTGCTGTAAATACATTTTATGAGCCTCTTCCATTCCACCTTGGGATTCAGTCTCACAGCTGGTTTGGGACAATGGATTCTGGATAGAACGAGGCAGCAAGGTTCTTCTTACAGAACAGGTTGGACAGTTTCGGCACCATCTCTTGATGTCTTCCCTCATTTCAACCCAAAAGAACTTTTTCCAGATGCTTGTTTCCATCCTTTTGCACGCAGGGTGACCTGACTTGTCATGATATTCTTCAAGCACATAACAAGCACTTTGTCTTGGAATTACAAGTTGACTGATCCTATAATGAGTATTAGGATCCACACTACATCGAACCAACTGTCCTTTCTCTTCAAACAGCCTTTCTCGCTGTCTCAGCAACTTCAGGAGTTCTGGCGAGGATTCTTGTCTTTGTCGCTTGGTCAGGTATTTCCCAGTCTTCAGTAAGGCTTTGAGGTGTCTTATCATCTGACTTTTATCTTGCAGGTGGTCAAAACTGGTTCCTTGAATAGGTTGCTCACAGTTTCTAGAACTGGATGCTATATTATTCATGCCTAACATTGAAGCATTCTTTCGGATAATCTGGACACTGGAGATGGGCATTTCTATCATTGTTTGGCTAACCTTATTTTTTCCATGTTCCTCTCTTACAGATAATTATGTTATCATTCTTCCCTTTTGTTTGGCTATCCCAGGTTGAAGGCCTTGTTTCTCCTGGAGCTTGTCAGTTTGAAACTTTCCTTGGAATGCTGCTACAAGATCCTCACAGCAGTTCCGCAACACATTCATGCCCACTATCACTGGAGGCAATCCATCATCTTGGACAGTGGTAATGATGAAGCCTTGCTGTGGTAGCACTGTTCGTCCGATTTGAATTTCAGCTTCCCAGTATCCTTTGCAAGAGATGCAGTGCCCATTGCTTGCAATCGGGTTTATCAATGTGGAAGTTGATGGAAACATCTGTTCCTCAGTCCAATACTGCTCAAACTGTGTTGCTTGTATTGTGGTCACTTGTGATCCAGTGTCTAAGAGAGCGGGCACTGAGACTCCATTGATGCAAACTTGAACCACCGGGCATTGGCTAACATAACGGGTTAACCACATGGATTTGGAGTTTAAACGATCTGGCTGCTCAAATTCTCTCTTAATTTGTCCGCTTCCTTCATAGCTTTGAAAAATGGGTCGCCTTTGGGAGGCAAAGTGGTTGGAAAAAAGTGTCTCCCTGTTTCTATGTAGGTCCCATTGGGAACTGTTCAGTGGTCTCCTCTCTTGGCACCATTCCATTTCTTCCTGGAGCAGTGCCTGCTGTCTCTTCAGAATCTGCAGCTCTCTGCACATTTCTGTCACACCACGTGTCAGTTCAGCCAGCTGACCTCGTAACTCACTAGAAGAGTCAGATATGCATGTCTTTGAACATGGCACTGTCATTCCTTTTACTGCAGGTGGGTAAGTAGCTCCTTTAAAACTTGACTCCTGGGCATCAGAATTCTCTTGATACCTTGGCATCTCTGGAATAGACTCTTGTGGAACAGCCCCTGAAGTAAGGCTGGAGCCTAGAACTTTAATCGCAGCCTCTTTGAAATCCAGGAATGTGCTTCCAGGCTTCTGCAATCTCAATAGTCGCAGCTGAGTTTTTACAAATTCGCCCCTTGCACCTTCAGTGAACTGGTCCAATAACATTTTCTCCTTGTCATGCACTTCCTCAGGGCCTGCTTGCAGAACATCTCTGAGTGCTCCCTGCAAGCTGAGGGCATAGCCCCGTAGTGACTCTCCTGGTTGTTGCTTTCGAGCAAAGAAGTGCATTTTAAGTTCTGACACTGTTCTTGTGTCAAATGTGGTACCAAGCCTGTTGAGGATCTGGTCCACAGTCTTCTTCTCTTCAGTAGGCCAGGAAGTAACCTCTCTTAGTGCAAGCCCTTTCAACTGTCCCATCAAGATCTCCACCTTTTGCTGCTTCTTCAGCGGGTACAGACGAAACATAGACTGCATTTTCATCTTGAAATCTCCTAAAATGCTGGTTTCAGTGCTGTGGGCAATACCTGTGTAGATTGGGAGCCAAGGGGCCCCAAAGTAGTATGGCATGGTGATTGGGGTAGCAGGAGTAATAACTGGAGCTGCTCTTACTGGATCTTCAACAATGGGTGCTGGTCACTCTCCTGCAGGTTGCCTGTTTTGTGACATCTTCTCTGTGCTGGGGGTACGGCTTGCTTTGGACTCTGCAAATCCTGTTCGAGGACGCCAAATGTAATACCCCGGTATAACAAGTGTGTAAACTATGTGGAACAGGTCAGGGATACCTTGATGGACTATTCCTTCTTCAGCAGCAGCTCTTCTCTATTCCTGGCAGAGAGGCAAGGTTTCCCCAGACACAAAGAAAGGCAGGCAGGGCTTTGTATGAAAGAATAAATGGTTTACCACATAACTCAGAAAAGGAACTGATTATAGTAGGGAAGGGAAAGATTTGATTCAAGCAACTTAAACACAGACACCATATACACTTTAAGTCATTACACAAATGGTAATATAACTAAATCTGAGATTAATACTATGTTGCTTAGTAATAGAAATCAACGTATGCAGACAATATTTAAGTCCCAGATAACATTGGTGTCACTGCAGGGGGTCTCTATGTGCACGTTGGGGCCCGGTTATGTTGTTACATAGTTATATGCAGCTATTGTCTCTTTTAGATGTGAAGAAAATATTGTAGCTCTGTGTAGTAAAGATGATTGTTTAAAACAAACTGGAGCTGCTTCCCATGTAAATCGCTGCATAGGTAAAGTAAATATAGGATAATGTCCTTTGCAGTGGAGTAGGTATCAATATAAATATGGATTTATCTCACCCAGTCAATAGATGTTGCTGAGGCAGTTTCCCCTCAGATGTAGGCCAGTCAGCATTGGTATAAAGGCTTTATACTCTCCTGTCTCTGACACTTGCTGTGCACTCTCTTGGTTGAGAGTGTCATGGAGTTCTTCCTTGTTAATTGCTGCACTTCCACTGCTGTATTTTGCACTTCTGCTTACTCTCTCATGCAATTTTCAGCTTATTTGTCTCCCCTCTCTCAGCTGCTCATCTCTGCGTAATGGCGTCGCCAGCTCTTTCCTCACCATGGCTCCAACTGACTTCTCAAACTGCTGTTCAATTTTCTTTTATAAATAAACTTTATTTAAAATGGCAAAGGCAACTACACTGTTGTCAAAAATGTCCTTGTTGTTATGGGATATCACGCATACCTCCCAACTGTCCCGATTTTGGTGGGACAGTCACGTTTTTCACGGTCTGTCCCGCTGTCCCACCCGCGAGTCGCAGTGTCCCTCGGGTGTGTGGGGGGGCATTTGGGAGATCCCCCCAGTCACTCGCTGCTCTGAGCAGAGCAGCGGTGAATCAACTGTAAAGCGCAACGGAATTTGCTGCGCTATATAAGAAACTGTTAATAAATAAATAAATAATAGATGCTGTGCACACGCGCACAGCGTCTATTCCCCGACGAGAGGGACAAAGCTGATGACAAAGCGCTGTCCATGCCCCCAAAGTGACAAAACGGGGGCGTGACTTGCGATCGCGCCGCTTGCCGCGAGCCCACACCCCTTACCCAGAGGCCACGCCCCCAATTTTGGTTTATTGTCCCTCCCCGGATGACCGAGAAGTGCTCGTATCCAGGTAATCACTACAGAACCTTGAACTGCTGTTCATTTGTGGAAAATTGCACCAGCTCACTTAATATATGATTATTATTATTATTATTACTATTATTTTATTTTTTTATTATTATTTTGTCTGTTTTTACATATTGTCAGACTCATGTCACACATGCAGGGATCACACAAGGTGGGTGCCGGGTAGATGACACAGTGGGGTTATGGAAACTTACTATTTGTCACAGTTTCTATTGCTTGTGCCAGGTATTTTTGTTTTGTCGTTTTTAAAAAAGATAGTACATTGTACTCCTGGGGCCTCATTATACAGTTTGAAGCACTGCCATTGTAAGTCCTTGTTTATGCATCTACATAGCTGGCTGTTTTTCATGTCTTACATAAAAGCAAAAGTTCAAGTAGTTCTGTCTCCTTACAGAAGCTGAACATAGTAACTAATTATACTATTTATAAGCAGACCATTAGTTTACTAAGACCTTAGCCCTTAAGAGATCTACAGAACCCTTATCTTTTATCAGTTTCTGCATTAGAAAATGATTTTTATATTTCCGTGTGTCATAGCTGACAAACATCACTGATTTCCAGTAATAGTCAGAGGCTTCAAAATGCCAAACATTAAAACAAAACTAATATACTGTATATATACAGTACACACGCAACATGTGCAACATTTCTTCAGAGAAGCAACTGGGATCATTCTCTTTGGCTAGTCCGTCTGGGATGCCCACTATTATTTATTTATTTATTACCAGTTATTTATATAGCGCACACATATTCCGCAGCGCTTTACAGAGAATATTCGGTCATTCACATCAGTCCCTGCCAGAGGCGTATCTAGCACGGGGCGAGCAGGGCACGTGCCCTGGGCGCCATGGCAGCCCCAACAGAGGGGGGCGCCACCGGCACGGCCCACTCGCCCCATGCGTCAGGGATTCCGCCGGCGCTACCCGCGGCGGTTTCCCTGTCTCCCCGGCTGCTGTGCCTGTCACAATAGACAGGCAGCGGCAGCCAGGAGCCTCCCCCTACTCCCCCCTGCAAAGTGTACGCGATCGCGATCGCAACCGCGGAGGTGCGCGCATGCGCGTGCGCGACCTCGGGGGGCGCGCGGCCCCTGAACAGCAGTGAGTGCAGCCTTGCAGGTGAGCGGGGTAATCTTCTTTATACTTCCCTGTCGGGACAGGGGGTGCGGGACATTTTGTGTGTGTGTGTTAAGTGTGTGTGTGGGACAGTGTTCTTGTGGGACAGTGTGTGTGTGTTAATTGTGTGTGTGTCGGACAGTGTGCGTGTGTGTTGTGTGTGGGACAGTGCGTGTGTGTTAATTGTGTGTGTGTGTTAATTGTGTGTGTGTGTGTGTGTGTGACAGTGTGAGTGTGTTAATTGTGTGTGTGGGACAGTTTGAGTGTGTAAATTGTGTGTGTGTGTGTGTGTGTGTGTGTGTGTGTGTGTGTGGGACAGTGTGAGTGTGTATTAATTGTGTGTGTGTGGGACAGTGTGCGTGTGTTAATTGTGTGTGTGTGTGTGTGTGTGTGGGACAGTGAGTGTGTTCATTGTGTGTGTGTGTGGGACAGTGCGTTTTTGTTAATTGTGTGTGTGGGACAGTGTGTGTTATTTGTGTGTGTGGGACAGTGTGCGTGCGTGTGTGTTAATTGTGTGTGTGTGTGGGACAGTGTGCGTGTGTTAATTGTGTGTGTGTTAATTGTCCCGGCGGTTATTGGCGTCTGTAGTGTGCGCCCCGTCCTCCTCCGCTGCCGCTGACAGGAGCGGCTGTGTGCGGCTCTCCCCCTCCCTCGCCGGCTCCGTCCTCCCGTCGTGGCCCTGCAGTGTGTGCCGGTCTCCTCAGCAGCAGCAGGTTAGTCTCTCTCTCCCCCCCCCCATTCCTCCTCCTCCTCCTCCTCCCCTCTCTCTCTCTCTCTCTCTCTCTCTCCTCCTGTGGATTGAAGTTTGTAAGTATCATTTTCATTTTTACAGGTACCCCTATTGGATTCTACTGGACAAGTGGACGTGATCGGCGTGGGATGTAGGTAAGTAATCTGTCTCTTATTTTTACAGGTACCCCTATTGGACAAGTGGACGTGACCGGCGTGGGATGTAGGTAAGTAATCTGTCTCTCATTTTTACAGATTCCCCTACTGGATTCTACTGGACAAGTGGACGTGACCGGCGTGGGATGTTGGTAAGTAATCTGTCTCTCATTTTTACAGGTACCCCTATTGAATTCTACTGGACAAGTGGACGTGACCGGCATGGGATATAGGTAAGTAATCTGTCTCTCATTTTTACAGATTCCCCTACTGGATTCTACTGGACAAGTGGACGTGACCGGCGTGGGATGTAGGTAAGTAATCTGTCTCTCATTTTTACAGATTCCCCTACTGGATTCTACTGGACAAGTGGACGTGATTGGCGTGGGATGTAGGTAAGTAATGTGTCTCTCATTTTTACAGCTACCCCTATTATATTCTACTGGACAAGTGGACGTGACCGGCGTGGGATATAGGTAAGTAATCTGTCTCTCATTTTTACAGGTACCCCTATTGAATTCTACTGGACAAGTGGACGTGACCAGCGTGGGATGTAGGTAAGTAATCTGTCTCTCATTTTTACAGATTCCCCTACTGAATTCTACTGACAAGTGGACGTGACCGGCGTGGGATGTAGGTAAGTAATCTGTCTCTCATTTTTACAGATTCCCCTACTGGATTCTACTGGACAAGTGGACGTGATTGGCGTGGGATGTAGGTAAGTAATGTGTCTCTCATTTTTACAGCTACCCCTATTATATTCTACTGGACAAGTGGACGTGACCGGCGTGGGATATAGGTAAGTATGTGTGAGTGTGTCAGTGTGCTTTAATAAATTTTTACTGTCACGGTGTGTGAGTTGTGTTTTTATTTGGGTATTTTTTCTGTTGTAGAACTACAGGTACCGGCGGGCCCGTTATTTCCCTGCATGTTGGTACTTGAGGTTCTCCAAGTACCAGCAAGCGGGGGAGGCTTTCTGGGCCTTGTAGTTCCACAACAAAAAACAATATTCTTTTTTTACTTACATGGTTATCAGCCTCCCATCCACAGCCCACGGATGGGGGGGACAGCCTCGGGCTTCACCCCTGGCCCTTGGGTGCCTGGAGGGGGGGTGACCCCTTGATTTAAGGGGTCCCCACTCCTCCAGGGAACCCCGGCCAGTGGTGACTAGTTGGGGGGGTAATGCCACGGCCGCAGGGACCTACATAAATGTGTCCCCCGGCTGTGGCATTATGTCCATGGCTAGTGGAGCCCGGTGCTGGTTTTAAAAATACGGGGGGACCCCTACATCTTTTGTCCCCCGTATTTTTGGAACCAGGACCGGACTAAGAGCCCGATGCTGGTTGTCTAAATACGGGGAACCCCTGTCCAATTTTTTCCCAGTATTTAAACAACCAGGACCGGCTCAAAGAGCCCGAGGCTGGTTATACTTAGGAGGGGGACCTCACGCAGTTTTTTTTTAACATTTTTAACCCATTCAGACCCTTCTCCATTAAATTAATGGAAACCCTGGACAACAAAATTGCATTCATGTCCTCCCACTCCCTTCCCAGTCCCAAACACTAATTATTAATTTTTTCTATAAAAATGTACAATATATCACAAGTATGATGAGCAGGCATGCAGCGGGCATTGGCGGCTTTGGACTGAGTTGCAAATTAGTGGCGGAGGGCTGGGTCAGTTGATGGTGGGCGAGTTTGTAAGCCATTGGTGGTGGCAGCGGGCATCGGCTCAGAAGCAGTGGCGGGCATTGGCTCGGTGGCGGTAGGGGTCATCGGCAGGATTCGGCGGACATTATGGCTGTAGTGCCTCACCGCACGCCACTGACCTCACCGCATGCCACTGGTGTGTGGGACAGTGTGCGTGTGTGTTAATTGTGTGTGTGGGACAGTGTGAGTGTGTGTTAATTGTGTGTGTGTGGAACAGTGTCAGTGTGTGTAAATTTTTGCAGTCCAGTGTGTGTGTGGGGGAGAGGAAAGTATGAGAATGTGTGTGTGTAGTCTGAGTGGGTGTGTGTAGGATTTGGGGGTGGCAAGTCTGTGTGTGTGTAATCAGTGTGTGTGGGATGTACTAATGGCCATTTACCGAAGACAGATATGTATTAAACCACGGGCACTGAGATGCCCTTCTCACTCACCATCCAGCTGGGTGGGCGAGCCGGGCGGGTGGAAAGCCAGCAGCAGGGGCAGCATGCCGGATATCAGCAGCCGAGGGTGGGGGCTGTAATGCACGTGTGGAGCCCAAAGCCGGAGATCAGCAGCATGCTGACCGGCAATAAGCAGCTTCTGCTTCCGCGTTCAACATGCTGCTGATCTCCGGCTTTGGGCTACGCAGGGTTCGGGGGATGGGTGTCCTCTGCCGGTGTACTGCAGCTCCGGGGGTGCGGGCTCCGGAGGCTTTCAGCACTGTTGAATATCCAGCTGCCTCAAGTATGTACAGCCCGCACCCTCTGCTGCTGATATCCGGCATGCTGCTGCTGGCTGTCCCCCCGCCCGGCTCGGCCACACAGCTGTATGGTGAGAAGGGCATCTCAGTTCCTGAGGTTTAACACATATGCCTCAGAAAATGGCCTCTGCGGTAAACGATACTAATGCTTACCATGACAGTAACAGCGGGGAGGAAGGCGCACATCGGGATCCTGCAGCATGAAACAAGAACCCCTTCGGAGCGCAGCAGACCACACTGAAAAGGGTGCATACCCGGTGCGGTGCTCTGCATCCCGGGTGGTGCCGAAGATGTGGAGTGTCGGAGGTGGCAGAAGCGCCGCAGCTTGGGGTGAGAAACCGCTGCAGCCCTTCCGCTGCTAAACTCTGCAATTAGTCTATTAAGGGGGTGGGCTCCCTCATCATAGTGCCCCACAGGCCATGTTAATTCTGGGGGTAGGATCCCCTAACTCTATAATGGGAATTTTGGCTCATATCATGTGCTGTAACGTGAATTTTGGCTCATACCGTGTGCTATAATGTGAATTTCGGCTCATACTATGTGGGGTAATGTGAATTTTGGCTCATTCCGTGTGCTGTAATGTGAATTTCGGCTCATACCGTGTGCTGTAATGTGAATTTCGGCTCATACCATGTGGGGTAATGTGAATTTTGGCTCATACCATGTGGAGTAATGTGAATTTTGGCTCATACCGTGTGCTCTAATGTGAATTTCGGCTCATACCGTGTGCTATAATGTGAATTTTGGCTCATACCATGTGGGGTAATGTGAATTTCGGCTCATACTGTGTGCTATAATGTGAATTTCGGCTCATGCCGTGTGGGGCAATGTGAATTTCGGCTCATACTGTGTGCTATAATGTGAATTTCGGCTCATACCGTGTGCTATAATGTCAAAGGGGCACCAGTACTAGATAGTATAAGGGGTCCTACTACACTGAAGGACACGCCCCTTTTGAGTGACCACGCCCCTTTTCCGGAGCGCGTGCGCCTTCGGCGCGCGCATAATTGCTATCTGCTCTCTTACATTCCACCTTCAAAAATTCAACTTCGACCACTGCACCTACATACACATACATACACACACACCCTGACATCTTTATATGCAGTGACACCGGTGGCGTCTGCACATACTTTCCTTTTGTTTTGTTTTTTTATTATCATTTTATTAATTTACTATTTTTATAAAAAAAAAAATAATTTTTTTTTGGGGGGGAGGGGGGGGCGCCATTATTGATCTTGCCCTGGGCTCCAAAAACCCTAGTTACGCCTCTGGTCCCTGCCCCAGTGGAGCTTACACTCTATATTCCCTATCACATGTACACGCACACACATTCATACTAGGGTTAATTTTGTTGGGAGCCAATTAACCTACCAGTATATTTTTGGATTGTGGGAGGAAACCGGAGTACACGGAGGAAACCCACGCAAGTACGGGGAGAATATACAAACTCCCCACAGTTAGGGCCATGGTGGGAATTAAACTCATGACCTCAGTGCTGTGAGGCAGTAATGCTAACCATTACACCATCCGTACTGCCCCACACTATTCTCACCTTTTCACCGAATCATGACAGCAAGGAATGCTGGGTACACACTGGCTGACAAATTGGGCAGTCGATTTATCGTGGGCACGTTGGCAGGTGTGTCCTAGCGATAATTCTGTGAAAGTCATAATTCACATAATATCGCATCGGCCCTGTAGCACAGCCTGTGGCCGCTATATCTGCAATTATATTGGTGCGTCATGCTGTGAGTATGGGCACAAGTAAAGTATGTACATTTACCTCGATTAGTGGCTCACCAACATATCTATCAGGTGGGGATCCAGTCAGGTTCTCGACAGTTGGGATCCTGGTAATTCGACATACCAACATACAAGTGACTGTCGGGCCGCCGCAGAGGTAAGCCGCATGCGTGTGTGTGTGTGTGGGTTTAGGTTTAGGCTGCAGGGGAAGGGTTAGGCTTCGAGCAGGGAAGGTGAAGTTTAGGCACCCCGGAAAGGGTTAGGTTTAAGCTGCGGGGGGAGGAGGGTTAGGTTTTGCCACCACTGCAAAGGGTTAGGCTGCAGGGGGTGCAAGGTTAGGTTTAGGCTGAGGTATGGGAGGGTTAGGGTGTTAGGGGGGAAAGGTTAGCATCCTTACCCGACCCCTGTTGGGATTCTAAACATTGGAATGCCGTGGTCGGTATTTTGCCCGCTGGCATCCCAACCGCCGGCATTTCAGCCCCAACCAGGGGCGGATTGTTATGGAAAACCAGCCTGGGAAATTTATGGAAGCAGCCCTAAGGGAGGGTGGGGTCTGTTGTGGGGGTGGAGTCTGTTAAGGGGGTGGGATTCCTCCTCATAGGTTCGTCTGATTCTGAGTTGGTAGCATCTGTGACTTTTTGCTAATGACGCTACAGTGCCCTTCCCTGGTGTACATCTGTGGGTCCAAATATGCAAGGACTGAGATGCCCACTTTCAGTGTCTACAGATGCTGCAATCATGCTTTGTGCGTCCGCCAATGGTCGTACCACTGGAACTTTCACCAACCCTATGCTAGGTGTAGCTCATCTGTGTGAGTATGGCCTGCAATGTGAGAGATTCACCATCTCCATATGCAACCACAATCAACAACACACTCATACTACGTTATATCTGCATCTGATTAGTCAGCCCCCTGTAACCACACAGGAATGCCCAACACATTGATAATACACTTTTTGATGTTTGTGTCTCTCTCTGTATGAACACCATTGTGGTGCATAAATACATGTACAGCGCAACTCAGACGCAAGCGCAGATGAAAAACATTGCAAGAAAAAAGAAAACACATTGCCCCCCACAGGAAAAAAGCACACACAGGCAGGGGTCAACGTATATTCAATGAGTTCACTATTAAATTGCGAACACATCGCGGAGCGGCGCTACACATGCTGGGCGGCCTTGCCCTGTGTTGGGAGGTCCCCAGCATGTCAGTATATGGACGCAGATTTAGCTGCACTAGTAAGATCTGCATCCATCTCTGAATAACCCCCTAAGAGTGTGAATGAGGGCACTAGGACTCAGGGAGGTCTGTCCTCCAATTTATGTATTACTGTACATGTGACTGCAGCCATCTTGTAAATCTTTTGTTAGTACTGTGTAAGACTGCGTAAGGAGTGAGGGATGCAGTTAATAAACCGTCAGTCGGGATCCTGGCGAACAGAAGACCGATGGCAGAATCCAGACAGCTGGTGAAATGTCGGCGGTCGGAATTCCGACCGCATCCCATTATTCCCACTCGGGTGGGGGATCCACACCACCACCCAAGTGGGAATAGATCCTGTGGCGAGTGCAGAGAGCCACCGGGCCCAAAGCATTACGAACACAGCGAGCTCGCAAGGGGACTCGCTGCGCACGCTCGCTCCTGGAATTCTGCCTGGCGAGATGCCGCTGTTGGGATCCGGACAGTCGGCATTCCGAATTCCATATGTATTCCAGAAGTGACATGGCGGGCAGACACTCACTGCTCAGCTGTAGAGAACCCCACTACGCTGAACCTTTGATTCCTGAGTACCAGTGTGTATACAACAGTGTGTACAGTACGCCGATACCTGTTATACTTCAATAAGCCAACATTACTGGTTAAGTTACTGGGCTGTTCATAGTTGGAAGATGGAGTGCATTCCATATGCACAGAGTGGATTAAACACCCGAGCCGGGGATTGCATACCTTCAGGCAAGGAAGAGATAATGTTTGGATAGGAGGCTTGGTTTTGAGTGGGGCGAGGTGAGGTTAGCCTATGGTGAAGAAGGGAGGAGGTGGGGTTTAAGAGCCATTTAGGGGTGGCTAGGAGCAGCCATATTAGGTATTTTTCCTGCTGGATATTTGGAGCAGGCAAGTGTATTCTCTGGTGTATTTTCTTACGTAATATTGATTGTTCATTCCTAGTTTTCTTTTTCTGCTGTTCATTTCTCACTAGTGCTTTCTCTGCTCTTTGTTGTATCATTTTATGGGCTCTCTGGCGTTTTTCCTGTTCTAATCTCTCCTCTATCCTTGCCTGCTTTTATTCTGTGCTGCTACTATGAATCGCCCCCAGCGCCATGTGGCTATCACTGCCCGTGGAAAGTGCTCAGCTGCATGGGACCAGGTGGCTGTCCGTGGCACAATGAGTGCAGTGCGGGGGGTCTGGGTGCCGATTCAAGGGGGAGGGGGTGGTGCACAGTAGGTGGTCTGTTGGCTGGCCATCACAACGGGCTCTGCGGGGATCCGCGGCCCTCCTCCTCCACATCTGATACGGCAGCTTGCACTGGTGGCTCCGTAGGACTTAGGCGGCGCTACAGGCAGCTCCCTGAGGGTCAGTGGGGAGGAGGGGGGGGGGGAGTTGCTACTGTCAGGCAGAGCCTCTGGTGATGCTACTGGAGTACTGCCTCTTTCTGGGGGTGGATCCCATGATGACCACTCCAACTTATGCGCAGGTCATGGCTGGGGTGCACCCTGCTGCCATCCATCCACCTTGCAGGTCATGGCCCCTGCCCCTGCAGCAGGGGTAGGGCCTTCACCTCTGTCAACATTGTTGTTGGCATTGGTCTCCTCAGTAGCCCTGTTGCTGGTGGAGTCATGGGGTTCCTGCAGCTGTGGCGCATGCGCTGGGCGCCGATGTTCAGCAGCTGGGAGCACAGCTAGCCCGCTTACAGCTCAGTTTGATCAAATTCTGGCATCCATGCTGGGTCTCCAGGGGTCTTCATCACAGACCGGGGATCCAGCTTTGGGTGTGCAAGTTGGTGGTCTTGTTACTGTGCAGGCAGTTTTGGCAGTGCAGGCTCTGGCTGGTGGTATTGTTGTGGATAGTATGGCTGCTCCTCTACCCCCCTGGGTCTGCTACTTCTTCGGATAGTGCGGCAGTGGTCTCAGAGCCTGAAAGTGATGGAGACGTGCATGCTGAGTCTGTTGTGGTGGAGAATTCGGACGGTTCTGGTGAGTCTGGGGCCTCGTCCAATGAGGACTGGAGGGTGGACATGGCATCCTCAGTTAGTTCTAGCACTTGCCCCCCAGTGTCAGGGTCAGAGGCTTCACGGGATTAGGCCTTTAAGGAAATCACGCAAGCGGCAGGGATGGCGCTATAGGAAAAGCCACTTCTACTGAGTCAACCACGGCGTATTCATCCAGTGACGACAAGAGGACTTCCAAGCACCGATGGCGATCTAGTAGCATTAGCTATTCTGGTCTGGAGGGACCCGGAGGAGGACCTGCATTGTGTGAATACGGCGGTGCTTCGGGGGATCGCCCGCTAGTAAGGAAGCGGATTCAGGTTGGCCAGTATATGGATATGTTCACATTGACATTGAAGGCCCATAGGGCTTTGGGGAAATGTTAAAGGAACTGTTTCGCATTTAACAATGGGTGATGCCCCTTGGGGTTGAAATGTCACTTTCAGCACCAATGTCTCCGCTGTGGGGGTCCACACCCTGGAAAAGAATGTATGCGTGCATCCAGGGTTGGAGGTGGGGGCCCCTCATCGGGTGGTCAGCCCGGGGCTCCTAGTGCGAGGTAGGGCCCCTACACCAGTTGATGTTGCCGCCATGTCGTGCTGGCTCGATAGCTACTCTTGTCAGGCTGATGCCACTTTTTTGTGAGATGGTTTCCTTCATGGTTTTTGACTTCATGTGTTGGGCGAGGTTCTCATGGGTTCACCGCAGAAATTACGTTCCGCGACTGATTATCCGTTGCGGGTTAAGGAGAAGGTCATGAAGGAAGGCCCCTTTTCGGAATCCCTCTGCTGGACTTGGTGGTTTCAGAAAAAAAGATCCAGGAAAATGTATATTTATCCAGCATCTGTCTTGGCCCGGGGAGTCCTTGGTTAACGATTCGATCACTGAGGATCTTTGTCGGGGTGACTTACCAATCCTTCCATGAGGCATTGAACATTGTTTGGTCCTTTGGGAGTCGTGCCCTCATGGCTAAGATAGATGTGGAATCCGCATTCCAGCTGTTGCCGCTGCATCCGGATTATTTCCGGTTTATGAGTTTTCAGCTGGAGAATGGTTTCTGTTTGGCTAGGTGCTTGCCTATGGAATGCTCTAGTTCTTGCATTCTTTCAGAGTTCAGCTCGTTCCTGCACTGGTACATTGTTAACAGGACTGGTGAGCAGGGGGTGGCCCATTATTTGGATGATTTATTTTTGGTGTGCCCCTCATGCTCCCCAATTTCTGTCTGCATTTAATGAGACACGCATTTGGGTTGTGCAGGTGGAGCCCAACTGTGTTCTCCAGCTGTTTGCGGATGCAGCAGGCTCCTCTGGCTTTGGGGCTTACTTTAACGGTGCTGTCAAAATTTGTGTTGCGTTGTCTACAGTTTAACATTGTGTTTCGTATGCGGCACGTCCCATATGCCTTATCACATTTCGATTGGCCGCATTTTCGTGCTCTTGCCCCTTTGTCTAGTTAAGTCAGTGAGTTGTGCCCATCTTATGTCTGGTAGGTTATCAAGCGGGCATGGAGGGGCTAGTCCATCGTTCTTTAGCTCTTGGGACCTTGCGTAATTATCGGGTGGCATGGGCTGAATGGCGGCGATTTAAAGCCTGCAGGGAAAATCAAGCTAAGACCAGTCGGCAGCTTATTACAAAATTTGTATGGAGCTTATATGAATCCATAAGTCTAGAGCAGTGGCAGTTAGGACATTGGCAGGGTTGTCACATTTTTTCAAGGTTAAGGGTTTGGAGGACCTTTCAAAGGGTTTTCTTGTGCAAAAGGCTTTGAAAGGTTGGGCTCGGCTGGCGCCTGTGCCTCCTGGTGCTCGGCGTCCAATTGATTTGCGGCTTTTGGAGAAGTTCTTTTGGGTTTCAGCATCTCTGTGCTCCTCAGAGTTTGAGTCTCGGCTATTTAGTATGGCGTTTGTGATTTCCTATCCTGGAGCATTTAGCAAGTCTGAGCTGGGGGCGGCTTCTAAGCAAGGCCCTCCCTCGCTGCTTTCATCGCACCTTTTTGTTGAAGACTCTGCGTTTTTTTTGTTGTGTTCGTCGGTCTAAAACTGACCAACTGGGGAGGGGTCGTTGGGTTTCCAATACCGGCTTGCTCGAGCATTGCGGTTTGTCCAGTGGTTTGGGCGCAAACACTATATGGAGCATCGTCCACCTGTGGAGGGGTCATGGTTGAAGCATGCCGATGGTTCCCCTATGACCCGTTTTCAATTTGGTTGGGTTTTGAAGTGTTGTGTGGAAGTAGTTGGCCTGCCACCCTGTGAGTTTGGATAGGAGTGGCCACATCAGCTGCGGCATCGGGTTCCACTGTTGAGCAGATTAAAGCCCTGGCCCCATGGAAGTACAGTTCTTACAGGTGGTACATTTGACCTCGGTGAGTCTGTTGCATCCAAACCTGAAAGACTAGCTACTCACCACACTAGCTGGGGGTCTTTAGGAAATTTTTGTCATACCACCAGTTTTTAACTCAGGCTTCTGCCGGCTGGTGGACATTTTGTGTTTTTCGCCACAAGTCAGGTTGGAATCCTTCCCCCCTTTTAAATTTCTTGCTGCTGTAGTAGGTTTTCTTATTCAGTTCTTTCTTTGAGCTTACGGTTTTCCTTACTTCCTTTGCAGGTGCACAAATGGATACGTGTCCGGTGTGGATTTTAGGGCATTCGTTTGTGTTCTGGGTTGGCCAATCCAGTTTTGCTAGGCATAATGATGTGTTTCCAGTGTTGGATTAGGTTCTTTGGTTAGGCATTAGGGACATGCATTGGCATTCCCTTTTTGATTTGTTGTTCCAGTCTGTTCGTTCCTTTGGTTTACCAATGGTCCTTGTCATTCATTTGGGCGAGAATGATTTGACGTCCCATAAGTAATTGGACTTACAGTGCTCCATTGTGGCTGATTTAGAAAGGATTTGTGGACATCTAGCCTTATTGCTCGATTCTCTGGTCAGAGATCATCCCATGGTGGGTTTGGAGAGGGAGTCTATCCCCGAGGGCCCTGGAGGCGGCCCAGAGATGGGTAAATAGAGTAGTTGGTCGACATGTGCGAGGTTTGGGCAGGGGAGTCATCCCCCACCCTCTAATTCGGTTTAGGGATGTGTATCTTTTCAGGCATTGAATGATGAGGGCTGTTTGGTGGAGGGAGGTCCTCAGGTGAGGTCCGCTTGTGGCAGGAAAGAACGGTTGCAGTTGCCATCTGTCGTGTGGGCTCAAGGTTCTCTCCAATGCAATACATGTCTTAGGCTGATTCTACCCTACTTTGGTCAGAGGCACCACCAGTCCAAGTGGGCCTCAGGTTGTTGTGTCACTGGGGTGAGAGGTGGATACCTTGAGCGTGGTTATAGGCTGGCTGTTCGCCTGATGACCAGTGTGGGAAGACAGTGGTGATCTTGCATTGTGGGGTCTTTCTGTGCCACCATACTTTTGTGGGTTTGATGTCCTGTCTTTCTTCCTTCCTCACTTAGTTTTCCTGGTTATTTATTTAAATATAAATATATATATATGTATATATATATTGTAGTTAGCTGTCTTAAATAGGTATTTTAAGTAGTTTCTTAATTTAAAAAAATAATAAATAAAAATAAATGAATGATTAAATAGTTGATAAATAAAGCTGACCTTCCTTTCCCTTTATTTAATTCTCTGTGTCTTTATTTATGGGTTTGATGTTATGTGTTTGCCTTACGTTGGGGGGAAGTGTGCATTCATCAGGTGATGGGTAGTTTATGAGTCATCCTCTGGTGTTTGTCTACTGCACAGGTTCTCAAACTCAGTCCTCAGGACCCCACGAGGTTCATGTTTTGCAGGTCACCTTTAAAATGTGGCAGTTGGTGATACACAGTGCAGCTGCTGGGTGACATGGAAAACGTGAACCGTGTGGGGTCCTGAGGACCGAGTTTGAGAACCACTGGTCTACTGTATATAACCCTGCAAACAACAATTGCACACACATCATTCCCAACAGAAATCACTGTTCTGAGTGGTTATGGGTGATTCAGTGTATGCAAATGAATGATAAACATTCATAGCCTGTAAACAGCTGAAAAGAGATCAGGATTGTTTGATTTGAATATCAAGCCTATCCGATCCTCCTGATCCATGCAGTATGGAGGCATACTGATTACTGCACCTCCACTCGTCTATTCTGTGCATTGTCACCATTACTTTGTGCAGTCTATGGCCAGCATAAGGTACACAGGAGTGACCACATTTGCAGTAAAATGACACATTTCATTATTAGATGATACATAGTAACATAGTATCTGAGGTTGAAAAAAGACAATTGTCCATCGAGTTCAACCTATTTGTGGTCTCCTATGCATGATGATTTGACTAAAATTTCTGACTGATGCTGCTGTCAGCCGTTGCATTTTATCCCTATTTATAGTAACTATAATGCATGACTATGCACCATACCCCTGGATATCCTTATCCATTAGGAATTTATCTAACCCATTCTTAAAGGTGTTGACAGATTCCGCCATTACAACTCCCTCGGGCAGGGAATTCCAAACACGTATTGTCCTTACCGTGAAAAAGCCTTTACGCCGTATTGTGCGGAATCTCCTCTCCTCTAACCTGAGCATAGTAACATAGAGGTCTTTAATTCACCTCCGGTATACCAGAGATCAGATCTCATTTTGCACCCTCTGCTGGAATGTGCATTTAAAGGTGCACAGAAGTGCCCTAAATTGCAAATGCAAAACTGGGACAGTCATGATAACCAGTGGTGCCGAGCGAGTGGGGGAGAGGGTACTAATGACCTGGGCCCAGATCTGATGGAGGGGCCCAGTGGGGGCCCATGGCCCCCTCCCTTTTATCTGTTAGCAGCAGCTGCAGTGCTTCTCCTCAGCCCGGCACACGTTGCTCTGTGCTGGACTGCAGTGTGGCCAAGGAGGCGCTTAAAATACAATTTTTTATGTATTTTTTTTTCTAAGGGTGCATGGCCACACCTCCTGTGATTAGGCCATGCCCCCCTGAAAAGTACTTGGGTCCAGCCAGGCTCTCTACTGCCCTGACGATAGCCCCATACATTAGTCATAAAATAATAATTAGGATTAACTAGGCAGTTCTTTGTGATCAAGATGCGCAGTATCAGAAATTTTGAGGAAAAATTCAGGGCATTCCTGGGCAGTGACTAGAAATGCATGCAGAAATGGGAGTGTCATGACTCCACCAATTCATATTACAGAGTCTGAAAGTGGGCAGAGGTGTAGTGTGTAGCCCTGGCACCCGGAGCTTGGGCATGCTATTACATGCGCTACACCCCTGAAATTGGACACCTCAGTCCTTGAATATTTTTCCACACGGATGTACTCAAGTAAAGGAGTTTGTATTGGCATTTGCATGAAGTTACAGATGGGTGACCACCAATAGATGCTGCTGCATGCACTTCTGCGACCACCTCTAAATCAGGCTACACCAAAACTAGGCAACAATAGATTTTTTGGTGGCGTGGGTGGTGATTGGAGGTTTCTAAAAAATGGTGACGACATACATCTGTCAATGTTACTAGCTGCGGCTAACAGCTCTCAGCGTCCGGTCATTGCTAAGTGACAGAAACGCTTCTGAACTTCTGCTCCCCTGACGCCGGCTCCATGGCTACTGGGACGTGGTTGCTAGGCAGCGGGGGAGCCGGAGGCTTCTCTGTAAGGGTGCAGGCTGCGACTGTGATGCAGCACAGCTGCAGAGAGTTTTTTAATTAAGGGGAGGTCAGCTGTGCTGTGCTTTCATTGACTCCTATCTTCTATATAGGTGTTCTTCCTCTCACTCCGTGCTGGTTATAGTCACTGGTTGCAGTGGGAACCCTTGTCTCTTGGTCCTGTCCGAGCCTTTGGAAATCTCCCTCTGTCTTGTCTGTGACCACTACCTGACAGTGTTCCTGTGTCCAGCCCAGGTTCAGCACTATAGTTGGTTGTGCTGTTTAGCATTTTATTTCTGTCACTTCTTGCCCAATATTATACACTTGTGCACTAGAGTCCAGTAGAAGTTTATTGCTCCTCCCTAATCGGAGGTTACTTCCCCGGATTTGAGGTACTTTGTGTTATTGTCTCCATTATTTCTTCATCCTCTCTGCCTCGTCTGTTATTCCTTTTTTCGCTCCTCCATTCCAACCTGGTCTCCATTGTTTGCCTTCCCTTTGCCTCTCTCCTCTCTGCTCTTCTCCTTTAGTGTTTTTGTGTTCTCTCCTTACCAGCATTGATTCGGGTCATTCCAGGTTAAGCATGTACTACCTTCAGTGGTATAAGTCCTGGTGACAGCCCAGTACTGGTAGGCATATAATGACTTAAGGGAAAATCGGCTATTATAGGCTAGAAGACCTGCTGGAGAGTTCTACAAGTTTTAACCTGGGGCGTACAATGGTCACTGCCCAGAAGGTCTCCGTGAGCTACGCCCTTCTTGGAAAGAGAACCGACACCAGCTGTAACAATCAATGCATTAAGCTAAATCACTGTGCAAATAGTAAATTGCTGTCTAGATGACTTAACTGTTGTAGATGAATGACTCCTTTATCCCGAAATACTAAACTAACAGATATGGCAATAAATCTTCATGCAAAATGTTAAAAAATATCATGTTGGTACACACATATGTTGCCATGGTTACTATATCCTATCTTTAAATAATTTTGTGAATCCACTTAAGCAGCTTGGTGCAGATTTATCTCAGATCTTTGAAGGCTATGGATATATTCCGATTTTAGTCTTGTCAAAATGACTGCTGCTTCTGAAAGTATAATGTGTGTGACAGCTGTCTTGGGCACTGTAGTGTTTAGATAAAAGAAGAAGAAAAAACCTCAACGGATTTCAAATTAAATTAGTGATTCTCATTGGTGCCAGTCATCCTACACATTTAAAATAGAATAATATGACAAAAGAAAATCCAAATAAAACATTGAATCCTGTTTCTTTCCAGTACAGGGCATTTGAAGGCTTCAGGAGACACATTGGCTCTGGCAACAATGCATCAAAGGTACTTATTGTTGCAGAATATTCCTTTCTTCAAGCATCAAGGGACAAATAGTGAGATGGACATTTCTGTGACCAGGACAGGAAAACATAACATAACAAGCAGGGTTAACAGGAAGACGCTATATGGGGCCCTTTTATCAATGATCGCATTTGAAATGCAACCTGGGCATGATATTAGCAACTAGGATCGCATTGCAGAATGCGGTAATATTGTAGTAACCTATGGGGAATGCAAGTGACAATAGAGGGATCACAGCAGGTATAGGAGATATCTGCTGTGATCCTTTCTTCGTAAATTGCAGGGATAAATAATATTTGCTGCTAGCCATAGCGGCAAGTATTGTTCAATAAATGGGCCCCAAAAAGAGAATACTTTCACAATAAAATAAACTGTTGGATTAATTTTAATACCATGGTGCTAATTGCACAAACTGCTGATGCATCCTATTAGTGTAGAAAATGTGAGGTCAACAACAGGCACTAGTGGAATTGTGAAATGCAGTTTAGGCTGTCATCCCCAGACTTCCCCAGCAGTGGCGTAAGTTTGTCCCAGTTGCCCGAAGGCAAGAAAATTATTGGTGACCCCCCCATATATACTATCTATCTATCTATCTATCTATCTATCTATCTATCTATCTATCTATCTATCTATCTATCTATCTATCGTTATTTACACCTGCATAGCAAGCCTGCAGATTCTAACTATATGAAGATACTACAAAACCGTTGCAACTAGGCAGATCTATGTAGGGGTCCAGCCACACACTACATAGATCTGCTCAGTCACTCACAATGCTGATTATTTCACTGACAATTAATTTGCAAGTGTCATATCCAGGATTAGAACCCACAACCTATTACACTGGAAGCATGCACCTAACTGATGGAGATATCTGCTCTTGCATAGGAAGTATGAGAATTCTAACTATATGAAGTTACTTGTACTTGTCAGAGAAATAACTTCATATAGTTAGAATTCTCATGCTTCCTTTATAGGAGCAAATAGCTTCATCAGTAATGTGTCTGCTTCCAGTCTATCTATAATAAAGAGGGTGTGATTTGTAATGTGTAGTGACTAGTGGGGAAGTCGGCTACGGAAGAGATACCGGCTGCTGTCAATTAGCTTAATTGATTAATGTCGCTGGACACACAGAACCAGAGGAGAAGTGCCCCCCTTCAAAGCAGGAGCCCGACGGCAGCTGACTCCGTTGCCTCCCAGAGTTCTGCCTCTGTTCCCCAGAGATGTGTGCTGAGCGATCTAGCACAGACCGCTAAGCACACGACTCTCCCCCGGCTCAGCAAACATCGCGATGTGTGCTGAGCGAGGGGGGAGGGGCGGGCGCTCATTTCACCCAGCAGGGAAATGAGCAATGTGGTATATTGTGCCTGCATGCAGGCCAATCTAGCACCGGCGATAGCGATGCGCGGGGCCGCGCATCACTATCGCTGTGGGGCATACACACGTTAGATTGCTTAGAATTTAAGCACGGAACTCTCCGTGTGTACCCCCCTTTAGCCAGGCTTGGAGGTTTATTGTGGACTAGCAGTAACATATATAGCAGTGGGACAGCTTTGTGCTATAGCGGTGATAACAGTATTGATCTGTACTTACTACATCCTGCATTCTCTCAACTGATATCATGGAGTCATGGAGTGGTGGTAATGGTGGTATTGGGGGGGGGGAGGAGGCCTTATAGCTGATGGAATTGTAGTTTTCTGATTCCTCAGAAGACATGATTCCGTACTGCATGGAAAGGGAAAAGTGAACACAATCCCGTAATTCTGATAAGATGTTAAACACAGAGTTTCTGACTTTCTAGCTGCCCCCTCCAGGAGAAGGCAGCCAGCTCGGCGCAGCAGGGGGCAGGAAGGGCGGACGTGATATCACATGGAGATATGGCTAAGTATCTGAGGCAGCACAGAGGGACATGGAGCTTGCGGTCAAGTCACCATGGCCACGCCCCGTTATACACTGCCAATATTCCAGGTACTATACAGCGGGGGGCGGGGCTAAGATGACACGATTCAGCAGGATTTACGTCATTGGGTCCCTTGGAACACCCACTTGTGCTCTGCAAGTGGGCGGCCAAGGGGGTGCAGGGGAGCTGTAGCGCTGCGGGAGACTTGCCCACCCTTCCGGGGAGCTGGGAGGGGCATCCGATTTTTGGGAGCCTCCCGGCATTCTGGGAGGGTAGGCAAGTATGGTTAAATGTCCCACACATATCCAGATGAGGGCAGAAGTGGTAACAAGGGGTCTATGTACTATGTACTCGGAGAGAGATAAAGTGGAGAGAGAGAAAGTACTAACCAACCAGCTGCTAACTGTGATTTTTCAAACACAGTCTGTGACATGGCAGTTAGAAGCTGATTGTTTGGTACTTTATCTCCATAAACTTTATTTCTATCCAAGCTTAGCACAAAGACCCCTAAGTCCTTTCCTTAGGTCCCAAAGTCCACTATATAGCAACAAAGTGTGGTGAAAAAGACTAATATTGAGTGCAGAAACTTACACGTATTCTTATATATGTGTATAGGCACATAAAGGTTTTTTAAGGGTCTTCTGACTTTCAAGGTAAGTACATCATACAATAAAGTGTTTTCCTCAGTTAAGGTGTTTTCCTCAGTCAAAAAATAGAACCAAAACAAATCAGGGGACAGTGCTGCCAGTATAAAACAAAGATTTTATAGTAAAAATAAAATTAGGGAAGGTATCCATACCACAAAGTTGGAAATATCACAAAATCCACATAAATGACCAGATGACACGCCGGGTATCCCATTTGATTGAGGAATTGGACAAGTCTATCCGGAGCTGTGCCCCAAAATAAATAGCACTCCTTCAACACATTTTGATGCACTCTACTTCAAGTGGAGTGCATTTCGCACTCTAAAGATTGTTGTTGTCTGTGCGTCGTGGACCATTTATGGCGCCTTACCAATAAAAGATAATAGTAACATAAAAACCTCTACAATCAGGCATGGGAGTATTTTCTTTAATATTTTTATGATTTCTAAAGCACCCGTATATTTTCAGGGAACAATATATATATATATATCCATTGCAGAAATCCCAGAAAAATATTAGCATGCAATCCGTAGGCACAATAAAGCCGCCTAGAGAGAATACAGAGCTTTCCAGAAAAAAGGTCACGTTACAGGATATTTTCCCATGTATCTGGCTTGTGTCGGATACAAGGGTGTTTTAATGAAGGGTGTGACAAGTTGTTGCACGGTCATTCAAGCTAACACAGTCTTATTGATACCATATCTGGCGTGTTACTGGAGACTTCCTCCCTTACAATGAGTTCGTGGTGTGATACTTACAAACAGAAGATGTCATCTTGGAAGCAGGTTCTTTCCCAATTCCTGTGCCACGCTTTAGAAGAAAACTGCTTTTTATGAGTAGATCAGAGAGACATTGTTAGTGTCTTGGCATAACCGCAGGTGATACATTTTCAGGTATAGTTACTGAATAATGGGACACACCCTGGCAGGTCTTTGTTAGTAAGACAATAAGAAGTCTTCTGAAAGATCTGTCAGAGTGGTATGTGGGAAGTTTGCATTGTGAGCTAGAGATAGGACAGAGGAAGTAGGAAAATGTGTCTTTAAAAAAATAGCTAGGGTGCCACATGGGGTCATCTCTGGAGACCTGCAGGGGGTCTATGAAGTGCACAATTTAGGGCAAGCTGTCAGCTAACACCTGCCTTATGATAACCCTGATGAGGCTAACATTACTTTGCTTGTATGTTATGAGAAGAAGCAGCAGGATGTACAGAGAGCCGCCTCCTCTTTTATCTATAGTTGTAGATGATGACGGAATGTTGCTTTGGACAGTTAAAGTCAGTTACATTTGTGGAGAGATGTAAGTGACCCCCGTGATTTATTTACACATCACTGATCCATAATAAATACTAGCTTTAGTTAAAAAATAATCCTAAGGGTTATTATTGCTATTATGTTTTTATAGCAGTGACAATAACGTGTAATAAAATGAGTTTTAATTTCCTTAAATGGAAAAAAAATACTTTTAACAACATTATTAAATGTGGCATCTCCTTCTGCTGTGCTTTTTTGTTTCTGCACTTTTACAATCCTGGATATATCAAAATGATTTAACATGAGACCCCAATACACCTACAATACTCTTATATGTAACGTGGAGATTTGAATTGTCGTTGTGACTTATTCTTCTCACTCATATTGTTAGGATGGGCGCAACGTCAGTGTTTGATTTTCACACATCCGCTGCGTACTGAATCACAGCTGCGGAGGAATTGTACTATATACATCTTTGAATCAGGCCACATGTCACTCAGGTGCAAAATGTATAATTCACTAACATTAGTAAGGGGATTTCCTAGAGGTGACATGAGGTGAGATGATTTGCAAAGACAATGACTGTAACAAGAAACCACTGTTCTGATAAACAGAAATGAGAAGAGTATAAAAGCGTAGACAAAGTGGTCTAGTCATATACGTCTTAACAGAACATTTATATGAACTCAATAAATAATTAATAATGGCTTTCATTAAATGTACAAATGTTCTTTATACATATATTGAATTGCAGGCTTAATTTATAGGGTTTTTTTTTGTCCCCTTAATTGCACAGGGTAAAATACAGTACATGAGAAAAGGCACACCACCATGGACAGGGTAAAATACATGAGAAAAAGCACGCCACCATGGACAGGGTAAAATACATGAGAAAAGGCACGCCACCATGGACAGGGTAAAATACATGAGAAAAGGCACACCACCATGGACAGGGTAAAATACATGAGAAAAGGCACGCCACCATGGACAGGGTAAAATACATGAGAAAAGGCACGCCACCATGTACAGGGTAAAATACATGAGAAAAGGCGCGCCACCATGGACAGGGTAAAATACATGAGAAAAGGCACACCACCATGGACAGGGTAAAATACATGAGAAAAGGCACACCACCATGGACAGGGTAAAATACATGAGAAAAGGCACGCCACCATGGACAGGGTAAAATACATGAGAAAAGGCACGCCACCATGTACAGGGTAAAATACATGAGAAAAGGTGTGCCACCATGGACAGGGTAAAATACATGAGAAAAGGTGCGCCACCATGTACAGGGTAAAATACATGAGAAAAGGTGCGCCACCATGTACAGGGTAAAATACATGAGAAAAGGCACACCACCATGGACAGGGTAAAATACATGAGAAAAAGCACGCCACCATGGACAGGGTAAAATACATGAGAAAAGGCACGCCACCATGTACAGGGTAAAATACATGAGAAAAGGCGCGCCACCATGGACAGGGTCAAATACATGAGAAAAGGCACGCTACTATGTACAGGGTAAAATACATGAGAAAAGGTGCGCCACCATGGACAGGGTAAAATACATGAGAAAAGGTGCGCCACCATGGACAGGGTAAAATACATGAGAAAAGGTGCGCCACCATGTACAGGGTTAAATACATTAGAAAAGGTACGCCACCATGTACAGGGTAAAATACATGAGAAAGGGCACGCCACCATGTACAGGGTAAAATACATGAGAAAAGGCACGCCACCATGGACAGGGTAAAATACATGAGAAAAGGCACGCCACCATGTACAGGGTAAAATACATGAGAAAAGGCACGCCACCATGGACAGGGTAAAATACATGAGAAAAGGTGCGCCACCATGGACAGGGTAAAATACATGAGAAAAGGCACGCCACCATGGACAGGGTCAAATACATGAGAAAAGGCACGCCACCATGGACAGGGTAAAATACATGAGAAAAGGTACGCCACCATGTACAGGGTAAAATACATGAGAAAGGGCACGCCACCATGTACAGGGTAAAATACATGAGAAAGGGCACGCCACCATGTACAGGGTAAAATACATGAGAAAAGGCACGCCACCATGGACAGGGTAAAATACATGAGAAAAGGCACGCCACCATGGACAGGGTAAAATACATGAGAAAAGGTACGCCACCATGGACAGGGTAAAATACATGAGAAAAGGCATGCCACCGTGGACAGGGTAAAATACATGAGAAAAGGTAAAATACGAGGTAAAATACATACAAAGAGGCACTCAACCACTGATAAGGTAAAATACTTTGTTCAATGTTAAGATGACGGTAAGACGCGTATCAGGAAAAGGGGTGAGAGAAAGACAGAGAGGAGTGAGAGAGAGGGTTTCAGGGAGAAAGAGAAAGGGAAAGAGAGAGAAGGCATCAGAGAGCGAGAGGGTGCCAGAGAGAGAGGGGGTGGAGCAAAAGATAGAGGGAGGGTAGTGAGAGAGATAGAACTTCAGGGAGAGAGAGAGGGGAGCAAGAGAGAGTAAGAGAATGTCAGAGAGAGAAAGAGGGAGAGACGGAGAGAGAGAGAACAAGAGAGATAGAGGGTGTCATGGAGAGAAAAAGTGAGAGTGTCAGAGAGAAGGAGAGAGAGACAGTATCAGAGAGAGAAACAGTGGCAGGGAGAGATACTGTGTCATGGAGAGAGGGAGAGACAGGGTCAGAGAGAGTGAGAGGGAGGCAGTGTCAGGGAGAGAGAGATGCAGTGTCAAGGAGAGAGGGAGAGAAAGACAATGTCTGGGAGAGAGAAAGAGCCGGGGAGGGGGAGATAGGGAGACTGTGTCAGGTAGAGAGAGAAAGACAGTATCAGGGAGAGAGACGGAGTGGGAAGGAAGAATGTGGGAGGGAGACCGCATTGTCAAGGAGCGAGAAAGAGAGAGAAAGTAGCAAGAGAGTGTCAGAGAGAGAGAGTGAGGGAGGGGGAAGCGAGCACTACCTGACTACAGCAGAGGTCTCTGATGGGGCGGGCACTTTCTGGCATTAAGCCCAGGTTTATACTAACAGTGGCGGCCGTTCTTAGCTGGGGTGAAAGGGGGCTACGGGCCTTGGAGGAAGCCCATGACTGAGTGCAGGGGGAGCAGCGGGTCCTTAAAGTAGCCCTGGCCACATAGCAGCTGCACCCCTGCACCTACAGTAGTTATGCCACTGATGGAGAGGGATACAGATGGAAAGGGAGAGGTAAAGATAAAGAGAGCGGAAGGGAGATGGAAGAGAGAGACACAGGGGGAGGGGGGGGGGGGAGAGTGAGGGAAAGGGAGAGGGAGACAGAAGGAAAGGGAGAGAAAGATGGAGAGGGAGGGAGAGACTGAATGAGTGTGTCCGGGAGTCACATTTTTTTAATTTTCAGAGCAGAATCAAACATATTTTAAGACTCACAGCTGGCCTGGCTTTTGGCTTGCTCTCCACAGCGTCTGAGGTTCCGCAGCGACCCTCCCTGCAGTTGTTCACGCCTTCAGTGTGTCCTTCCTCTAAGCATGCAGTGTGTGAGCGGCCAGCTGGGAGAGGTGAAGTAGCGCTGACTTGTCTTGAAGGGTGATAAGGGGTGTAATCATCCTCTCATTACTCTTCATGTGAAGTGATAACAGCGCTGCGGCTCACATTCCCCCCACCATCACTCCTCTCCTTCGGCTCCAGCATACTCTTTTTTTGCGGCCAATGGCACAGCGATGGGCGGCATGTCATGAGTCAATCTGACTCATTGTAATGCCGCTGGTAATGGGCCCCTTCATGGTGTTGGGCCCTGGTGCATTGCACTGGCGCTAGTTCTGCCACTGGCCCACACACGCACATACATACACATACACAGATATAGAAGCACATACATACATATACACACACACACAAACACTCTCTTTCTTTCTTTCTTTCTTTCTTTCTCTCACTCACTTTTCATCCACTTACTGAGCTGTCTGACAGGCAGGATCTGTACTGTAGCAGCTTGGTCCTGTGAAGCTCCGCCCCTTAAGGCCAGTGTAGCTCCGCCCCTTCAGCTCTGTGTAGCTGTATCATGGGAGGGGGAGGAGCAGGAGGATACAAGCTGCCGGCGCCGCTGCCTGTCAGTGTGACAGGCACAGTTGCCGGCAGCAGCAGGATGACAGGCGGTGCAGCAGCTGAGCAGCGGGGATGCAGGGCAGGTAGAGCGCCTCTCCTACCTGGCGCCTACCTGCACTGCATCCCTTTGCTGAGCGGCTAGCGCCGGGCCTGCCCTCACCACTCCATTTGCAGCTTCAGTTTTTCCCACATTTTTAGGACACTGTACTAATGAGGCAACTTTCTAAGGCATTATGGCCCTCATTCAGGTGCAGTCAGTGGGGCGACTCATGCCAAAAGTACTTATTTTGGGGGTGATAGTGCTGCATATATTTCCCAACGTTTTAGGTGGCACACAGGTGCACATCAAAAATTATGGGGCATGGCCTCACAGCTAGGGGGCATGGTCTCACAGGTAATGCTGTGATCATGGGCCATGCCCTGATTTGGCCGATATGGGGGCATGACCAGTGCTCGGTGAGCTGCTGGCCCTTAACTCAGCCCCTCTCTCAAGGTGCTTGCGAGAACGGGTCCTGCAACGTCGCAAGCAACCTGGCATTAGACTGTCATTGAATGACAGTCTGATGCTGTTTCGGCGGCAGGGAAGGGGTGGTGTTGGCTTCAATTTGTGAAAATGGGGGCATGTCACTGCCGTTTAGGGGGAGGGAGGGAAGAGGGCAGGAAACTATGCACAGCGTCTATTCACCTTGAGAGAGGGGCTGGGAACATGGCCAGCAGCTCACAGAGCACTGGTCATGCCCCCACATTGGCTAAAACTGGGCTTGGTCCACTACCTGGGAGACCACACCCCCTAGCTGCGAGGCCATGCCCCCTCATTTTTCTCCCACCTAGAAATAAGGGAGGTATGCAGCGCTATCACTCCAACTACACCTGAATGACCCTCTATGTTTCCTAACAGCTGATGCCCTCCCACCAGAATATACATTGTAACATAGTAACTAAGGTTGAAAAAAGACAATTGTCCATCGAGTTCAACCTATTTGTGGTCTCCTCTGCAGTCTTATTATAGGACTAGTTATTTTTATGTTAGGACTAGTTAAATTAACTCTAATGCGTGCCTACGCACCATAACCCTGAATATCTTTACCCAATAGGAATTTATCAAACCCATTCTTAAAGGTGTTGACTGAGTCCGCCGTTACTACTCTCTCAGGCAGGGAATTCCAAACACGTATTGTCCTTACTGTGAAAAAACCTTTTCACCTCAATGTGCGGAAACTCCTCTCCTCTAACCTAAGCGAGTGACCACGTGTCCTCTGTGCTGATCTTATAGAAAACAGGTCCCTCCCAAGCTTCCAGTTTAGTTAAGTCGTTCTGAAGAGACTCAGCATCTCCCTCCGTATTTATAACCTTACACAATTTGGTATCGTCTGCGAAAATTTACACCATGCTCTCTAGACCTACTGTTAAGTCGTTGATGAAAATGTTGAACAAAAGTTGTCCAAGTACAGACCTTTGTGGCACACCACTTAGTACTTTGGTCCAATTTGAAAATGCACCAGTCCTTTATCTTAATTACAATAAAGACATGACTGAGACAGGTGTCAGAAGAATTTAATAAACACCTATTACTATAGGGGCACCCTCCTTACCCTGGTGTCTGGGCACTGTGGATCCAAATCACAATCTCTTAGCTTTGCACAGGACACCCCTCAAGGGAGGTATCATGCTCTTCAACAGCAAACTGAATGGGTGTCACCCATTGCTGCAGAGCCACACTGGGCAGCATGCTATCACTAGAATAAAGACTTAATTTAACCACTTACCTGGCATGGTCGCATCAGGTGGCTAAGCAGAGCATTGACTGACACCCCCCCCCCCCCCCCCACTGCGGGACACTGCGGTCCACAGGTGGGACAGTCCCAAAAAACGGGACTGTCCCGCGAAAATTGGGACAGTTGGGAGGTACGATATAATGCAGTGCCAGGCTAATTTATATTTAGACTGGTAAAATGGCCTATTCCATCTACAGATGTGGACATATGGAAAAACAATTCCCCTATCACGCCTTTTCCACCACTGTAGTATAAACAGAGCGGCACCTAGACCAGAACCCATATATTTTTCAGGAGGTGATTAACTTTGTCTCTGCCTGTAACCTGCTGGCAGCTTCATCAATACAAACTGGCATTTTCAGTTATTAAGAAAACTTCGCCAAGACATCAGCCAGGCAGGTACCCATTAAAGGTACCCAAAAGCATGGACCATTTGGGATCTAATAACATGGTTGGTAAGTTATTGAGAAAATATAGATTATAGCTAATGTTCCGCTTTAATTGCTAGTGATGGCTGTCACCGCCAACAATGTTAAGTTAATTAAGTATTCCGTGACTAAAGCTCCGTTTCATGTAGCTGTAAAGTTGTTGCCAAACTTTTATTCAAAGATCTGGAGATACAACAGAAAAGAAAAAACAATGGAGCGATTGTATTGTATCAAGCTCTGTGTTTCGGCACATTCATTTTATCTCTCTTGAAGGCTGCGTAGTGTAATTTCCCCTTTACACGTTGTAAAGTAAATACAGTGCACATGTGTTAAACAGTTCAACAGGGATATATTTGAAACCCTTCGGAGTAGCAGAGATATTATTCCACAGCGAGGGCTTGGAAAGGCGTCAGTGGCTAATCTATTTATACGGTGATTTGTGTCATGTACAGAAATTTTCTATTTTGTTTGTACACATGTGGTGTACACTTCAGAAATATATATACAGTAGCAGAACACTTAGGCATGTTTTGATTCATACTGTATCTACTGTGTTACAAATTTCATTCTTCGATTATATCCCATACCACCCAACATGTATGGTATCAGGAAATGGTACCAGAGGTGGCATGGCCACACTGCATTGGGGCATGTTATGTCCCCAATGGGGTGGTTCCAGTATTCAGAAACGCTGGTACTCCCACAACTCCTTTGCTAGTAAGAGCAAGTTCACTAAGGTGGTCATTCCGAGTTGATCGCTCGCTAGCAGTTTTTAGCAGCCATGCAAACGCTGTGCCGCCTCCCTCTGGGAGTGTATTTTAGCTTAGCAGAAGTGCAAACAAAAGGATCGCAGAGCGGCAGCAATTTTTTTGTGTGCAGTTTTAGAGTAGCTCAATACCTACTCAGCGCTTGCGATGACTTCAGACTGTTCAGTTCCTGTTTTGACGTCACAAACACGCCCTGCGTTCGCCCAGCCACGCCTGCTTTTTTCCTGGCACGCCTGTGTTTTTTCGAACACTCCCTGAAAACGGTCAGTTGACACCCAGAAACGCCCACTTCATGTCAATCACTCTGCGGCCATCAGTGCGACTGAAAAGCTTCGCTAGACCCTGTGTGAAACTACATCGTTCGTTGTAATAGTACGTCACGCATGCACATTGCGCCACATACGCATGCCCAGAAATGCCATTTTCTAGCCTTATCACTGCACAGCGAACGAATGCAGCTAACGATAGACTCGGAATAACCACCTAAGTGTAGAAGGGGCATCATTCATGGCGTAATACAGTACTTACCACCAGTTCATCTAGAAATTGTCCTGGATTTGTCAAATTTGACTAAGACTGAGATTGAACATTATTTTCTTGACTATTCCAGTGGTGCACACAATTGCAAATACTCTATTCTTTCCTGTACACCAGTCTTTTTCAACCAGCGTGCCGTGGCACACTAGTATGCCGCGACCAGTTGCTAGGTGTGCCGCGGAGCCAGAGCAGCTTCCTGCACCTTCAGAATGAACTGTTGGCTCGGGCTCTTCTTAGAGGATCAGTCATGCTCCGGCCATGACCTATGCCTTGGTGATGCGGCGGTGTGATATCATAGGTCACGGCCACCGCGTCTCATCACTCAACCAGCCCACCCACCTGCATACACAACTTCCAGTTCCCGCCTGCATCCACAGCTTTCCTTGCCCACCCACATCCACACCTGCCCGACCGCCCACTGCTCAGTATTACACCTGCCCGACCGCCCACTGCTCAGTATTTGCAGCACTCCACTATGAATAACCCCCACCACTGAGGGACAGGGAGGAGGACAACTTACCAGTAGGGGCTAATATTTGTTATGTTATTTCTCCTGTGGGAAGCAATAGGATTTATGGGGGGAACAATGTGAATAATTAATGTGGGAAGCAATAGGATTTATGTAGGGAGCAACATGATTTATGTGGGGAGCAATGTGATTGTATTTTCTGTGTAGGCCGATGTATGTGTGGATTTTTATTTTTTTTACTGTGAGGGCCAATGTGTGTGTTTTTTTTTTTTTCCTGTGAGGAACTGATGGTGTGCCTTGGCAATTTTAAAATATTGTTCGGTGTGCCGCGAGTAAAAAAAAGGTTGAAAATCACTGCTGTACACAGTCCGCACAACGGCATACTTAATATTGCGCTGCAGTTCAAAACCAATACATCATTTTGCAGCAGAAGACTATTTAAATAAGATGAACACGTGGCACTTCCGTCATTTACACTCTTTTTTTCTGGTTAGCCCACAGCCCAGGGGTGCATTAAATAACCAGATGAGTCACTGGAACACTCTGTCATAGCTAGATATAGCCAAGTATGCAGCTTTTAGCGCTGGTGATTGCTGAGCAGGTCCTAATGACAAGTGGATTTCAGCCTAAAGCCACACAGAACCTGCCTTTGATCCGATTCTAAATCCTGCTGGCATCCTATTGTATGCTAACCACAAAATCAGAATTAGGCTAGCCCATGATCCTGTACATTTCTAAAATTCACCACATTAAAACAAAAGCTGAAATTGTAAAGCTAGATTAAAGGAACCTGTTTGTTTATCAATAAGCTAGATATTTACATAGATGAGCATCCCGGAATGTCTTCAATGAGCTCTCTGTGCGACCTCATTTTGTTTCCAGGCTCTTATTGTGCGATAGTACACGGAAAAAAAAAATATTAACGCGGATGCCAAGAGAGTAACATCCCGTGACCCAGGAGCCATCAGGAGGACTGTTCCTACAGCAAACTAGGTAAACAAACTAGTATAGTACAAGCTTCCTTCTCTGGCCAAGCAGCTGTGATGGCCGTTAAAATGCCAGGAATGTGCTGGGAATCTGGATGAGCATTTGTAGAGTATAAATATCGCTGGTGGTGCCAGTGAGCGGCGGATTCAAGGGAAATATACAGTAGTATTACCAGGCACAGCAATATACAGTATATTGCACTGAGGGGCAGATGTATTAACCTGGAGACGGCATAAGGAAGTGATAAACCAGTGATATTTGCAAGGTGATAAAGGCACCAGCCAATCAGCTCCAATATGTAAATTAACAGTTAGGCTCTGATTGGCTGGTGCCTTTATCACCTTGCACATATCACTGGTTTATCAATTCCTTATGCCTTCTCCAGGTTAATACATCTGCCCCTGAATCAGTTATCTCATACAATCAACATTGGGCTTATTTACAGTAGGACCATAGTATATAGCTGTGATGCTAATTAATTAAGTACATGCGGGGCGGACTAGGAGTCCCCCTGCATGTCTGAGTAACTGACCGTAGAGCACATCTACAGTCAGATGTGAATCACCCTCTCTTTTATACCCACTTGTTTAGCATGTTGAGACCTCCTTAAAGAGCACTTATCACCCTAATGGTGCCCATACACTTGTGAGATAATCGGTACTAACCTTCGATTTCGACCGCATCTGTGAGAGAAATCGAAGGATTGTATGCACATTTTAGGTACCTTGTGACGCAATGCGCAGGCACGACGGTTGAATCTCGCGTCTCAAGATAATATGTGCTGCACTTATTATTTATCGAATCACGGTGCAATCACATATGTTTTTTTAAACACATGCAATATATCGCACTGCAATGTGCGATGGGCACCCGCCGGGAGCGGCCAGAGGCCGCTCCCACTCGGCGGTGACGTGCCCATCACGTGATTACCATGCGATCTATCACATGATCACATGGTAATCACTTTGGCAGTTCAGGTGCGATTTCATCGCACCTGAACTGCCGGTGTTATGCCCCGCGATGTTGCGTCACTGGGCATCGCACAAGTGTATGGGTACCATAAGACATATATGGGCTGAAGCAAGTCAATTCATTAGGAAATAATGACCTGACTGAGGGATAAACACTTTGCGAATATTGGTTCAGGCCGCAGAACAGCTCTGCTTGGGCAATGAGTCCATTTGTGAACGCAGTACGTGCAAAAGTGCGATATGAGCCATTACTTTGCAGGGGAACGGTCCCCAATGTTTAGCCAGCCTTGACTAGTTCCCTAACTAGCGCTGCGAGCATTTGCATGGTGGTGATGGATGTGTTTACGAGAATGCTTAAGGAAAGAATTTCAACACTGTTGGCTCTATTTCAGAATTGCTTTTTCTAGAGTAATGACACAGTAGAGACAGGAGGTGAATCGGTTTGGTACAATTTATCTTACTAACAGAACAGTTATGTAATAACCTGACGCCACATAACAATGGGGCATTTACCATTAACAAATATGTTTCTAGGAGCACCCTGCTGGCCTCTGTGCTTGGACATGGGAGTTTCTACAACTGACAGGACTATGATGAAGTCTACGCATCAGTACTCTACCATGGATCTTAATTTGAAAAGGCAAAACATATCCATCTTTAACATAGGCTGTGCCAAACTAATTTGTTTCCATCACATGACAGGCTATCAGTATACTCTACGGCCCTCATTCCGAGTTGTTCACTCGCTAGCTGCTTTTAGCAGCATTGCACACGCTAAGCCGCCGCCCTCTGGGAGTGTATCTTAGCTTTGCAGAATTGCGAACGAAAGATTCGCATAATTGCGAATAGAAATTTCTTTGCAGTTTCTGAGTAGCTCGACACTTACTCTTCCAGTGCGATCAGTTCAGTCAGTTTCGTTCCTGGTTTGACGTCACAAACACACCCAGCGTTTGCCCAGACACTCCCCCGTTTCTCCAGCCACTCCCGCGTTTTTCCCAGAAACGGCAGCGTTTTTCCGCACACACCCATAAAACGGCCAGTTTCCGCCCAGAAACACCCACTTCCTGTCAATCACACTCCGATCACCAGAACGATGAAAAATCCTCGTTATGCCGTGAGTAAAATACCTAACTTTTGTGTAAAATAACTAAGCGCATGCGCTCTGCGAACCTTGCGCATGCGCAGTAAGCGACTAACCGCAATATAGCGAAACTCGGCAACGAGCGAACAACTCGGAATGAGGGCCTACATACCAGTCAATACCGATATCCTCCTTTCCTTCTTCCTTTCCTTCTTCCTTTGGGCAAAGTCATGGATGTCCTCCAGTTTGGTAGGAAACCCAGACAACGCTCCTGAATTATGATGTTCCCTTTAAATTGTGCAATAAGGAAATAAATGAGTGATTGGCTTGTGCTAATGAGAAATTCAGCTTGACGCACCAGTTGAATATGCTGATCTTGTAATAGAAATGCACAAACTAATTGAGCAATACAAAAATAGTTTAAAATAGAAAAATTAAAGAAATATTGAAATTTGTTTTTGGTTTAACCTCCAGGATCTGTATATTTTTCTAACTGCTAAACTGTTAAGTCATAGTTGAAGTTTGAGTTTGAAGGTCACGTTCACAGCACTGGGAGCAGAATTCAAATGTTTCAGCGATCGCGGCCACCGGCAGCTATTCAAATGTTTTTACCGACGGGAGCAATATCATCATTTCAGCTCGCTACTCCCCGGAGGTGGCAAGCTGAAATGCGCAAAAAGTGACCTGTTTGGGCACCCAAATGGGACTTTTGACATCGTGCCCAATAGTTTAGTCGGGTTTAGCCACATTACACGGCTAAATCCAGCTGCTATGTGGGAGATATGTGCAAAAACGGGGGACAATTTATTATCGCCCCGCAATTTCCTGTTACTTTAGACAGGAGATTGGGCGCGATATAACAATTGAATATCGCCCAAGATGTTAAAACAAACTAGGAAATCTATGGGTCTTACAATGTTCATGGTTTGAACATGTTCAAGCTTATTCGAAATTAAAATGGCTACAATTTATAAAGATTTTAAAGATTTTCAAATTTGAATTTAAAGTTCAAAATTGAGAACTTTATAACAAATTTCAGAATCATTTTGAAACAATGTCAAGCATCTTTGCTCTGTAAAGAATTTTAACCACTTAACTGATGATTTTCCCCCCAAAAAAAGTTCCCAATTGTAGTTTTTTTTAATGAGTGAATTAAGTGAAGAACATGAATTTAACCCTATCCAAAAAGATTTTAGTTAAAAAATATATAAATATATATATATATTTTTAAATAATATTTTTAAACATCGATCGGGAAAAACGCAACCATCAGAACATCGGAAACATCGCGACTATCGCAACTTTCATTTTGAAAGCCGGAACAGCCTCCAGGTGCACAGGGGGTATGCCTTTGGGGGGTTAATTTACACTCCCCAGCAGCTGTTAATGTCTGAGGCCGCCGGGGGGGGGGGGGGGGGGCGGGGGCTGCCATGCCGACCGATCAGCAGTGATCGGCAGCATGGTAATCAGTAGGGGAGAGAGCAGGGAGGCAGAGGGACCTTCCGGTCCCTCTGACAGCAGCAGCGGAGGGAAGTTCCCCATCCCCGCCGCTGCTAGCACTGTTTATCTGACTGGTCGCATCCTTGGCGACCAGGTCAGTTAGAGCACTTGCTGACATGGTCGCATCTGATGTCACCATGCCAGGCAAGTAAATTTTTTAACGCTAGAATTTTAGGGTCACTTTTGCTTTGAGTATGTTTTCTACTTCAGTAATAATAGTATTAATAATAATAATAAACATCAGTATCTAATAATATCTATACTAATCTGCTAAGGACTTTACTGTCTTTAAAATGTACATGTAGTGGGGGCCAGGGTGCGTGCCACCCCTTCAATGGCTCCCACTGCTAGGAAGACATGACAGCAGCAGATAGAGAGGGGCACGGCTGGACAGAACAGTGGTGGGATGGGCCAGTATGGGGCAGAATGGGGTGACTGAGGTAACCCTTTTCTAGTTATAATAATAATTTTTCTATTGCCATGCTTTTAAAAACATTTGACAGTTTTACATACTTGCCCTACTTTTGATAGAACACTTCCGAGAGATTGTGAAAACGGGTTGGGATTGAAATGCCGGCGGTGGAGATGTCAGAATACAGACTACGTCATCCCCATGATCAGAATCCTGACGGGGGAAGGTAAGTATACTTACCTTCCCCCACTGGCCCCCTAACACTTCTAGCTGCAAAAACCTAGCCCTTCCACCCCCACAGCCTAACCTTGACAATCTCCGGTGATGCCTAAAAATAACCCCCCTCTCCTCAGCCGAAACCTACGTGCAGCCTCCCCTCCCCCCGCAGCCTAACTCTGCCTGGGGGTGCCTATACCTAACCCCCCCCCCTTTTCCTGGCAGGCTAAACCTTCCCCCCCCCCAGTCTGCAGCCTAAGCCACCCCATTCAGCCTAAATCTAACCTCCCCCCACCACGGCTTACAGTACCTCGCTGTCACCATTCCCTGTAGTGTCGGGATCCCGGCGTTGGTATTCTGACTGCCGGGAACCCAACCGCCGGCGTGAAAACCCAACCTATGTTAGTAAAGCTGAAGAGAGGGTGTACTGCTCCATCTGAGAGGAGCCTTAAAAAATGATGTCCAACTGTAAATGAGCCCTAAAGAAGTTATAGTTACATATAAACTATAAGCACATTCCCTTGGGCACAAATCACCTGCAATTCATAACATATCCTTGGACACAGTCACTCATGTAGCCATGAGTGTCCTGGAGAGAGGTGGCCATTTTCTTGTAGCACACATACACCTTATTCATCTCGCCAATGTTTCCTCCATGGTGAGCAGAGACTGATGATGTCATCACTGCTTTGTGCACACCCAGCCTAGCCTCCGGGAGACTGCTAGACTTTTCAGGGAGTCAGAAAAACCTTACTATTTCAGGGAGTCTCCCTGACTTCCAGAAAGAGGCAGCAATATGCTTTAGGAACGTCTGCAAAATTTAGCTTACTTTAACACTTTTCTCTGAACATTTCTAAATCTCAGAGAATTTCTTACACCAAAGCAAACACACTGGGCGCAGGATGCATCAAATTTTACATGTGATGCATCCTGCCACTCATCTCAAGCATAACAGCGGTGGATGGGAAATGTGGATGGACCGGGTTCCCATCCATTTGGCCCAGACCAGGTCTTATAGTCTTCTTAGTCCAAGAAGCTGCTTCATCAGCCAGCACCTGCGTGCTGGGTTTAAAGCAGAGTCTCTCCCATGAGTCAGGGCTCCTGAAGGCAGTTAGTGTCCAGGTGATAGGCCTGCTAGGGACAATGGGATCCGGAGGGCTGGGCCACTAGTGTCAGGATGCCGGGATCTGAGGGTTCCTTATTAAGTAAGAGGGAGTGAGGCAGGGCCTAACCTCCCTGGTAGTTTATACTGAAGACAGTGATCTTCGTTTATTTATATCTTTGTTTTTGAGCAACCTGAATAAAAGGTATTTGTTGTTTTTCCAAAAGCCTGGAGTCGGTCGCTGGTGGAGTTTTTGTAGTTGAGCACATTCTAGCAAGACTCCTGTTACAATAAGCAGTGAGGTTTGGCCGCATATTTAACTTTGCTGCATCCTGCCCTGCTTGAGAATAACAACCTGCCCTACATGTTACAAAGACCTTGTAGCTTATTTATGACAGACTGGCACAGTACAGTACAGTGCAAAGTCCAGGTACGGATTTATGATGTTATTGCATCTGCATTTGCTATTTGTTAATGTGCACAAATTTGAACAGGGCATTCAGCGTATTAGAGAGATCTGTCGTTGCAATTATTCTTGCCCACGTACTATGGCTTGTATTGCGTAAAAACACAAACAGGATTTAAATGTTCAAAACAGAGAGATATACAGGGTTAACAAACTATGAGTCGTGCTTCTTAGTGAGTTTCGTTAAGTAGGCCACAATTTTACTCTTGGCTTTATTTCTATTAAAATAGCTCTACATGGCACAAATCGCTCTCTACAAGTCCCGTCCTGTCCAATTCTTTTTGGCTGACATTTAAGACGTGAATTATTTAGAGTAAATAATTGCAAATATGGGTAAATGATGATGTTTATAGTGTATGGTATCTGCTTCTTACGTGATAAAGACACATTTTTGACACCTTGCCCAAATGGGCCGCATTTAATTTTTGGCACTAGTATGTTACATGGAAGAAAAAACGCATCATAAATGAGAGCTTTGCTGGCAGATAACATACATACAAAATGTGTAGCATTTTATAGCTTTTATATAACATGACAAAAACATGAGAACAAACACAAACTTTTTGGTTTTCATTTATTCGTTTTTCATCTCACTTTCAATAGGACAACATCACAATACTTCACAAAGTGCAGAATATATAAAGCATCACAAAAATGATTACGAATCATAAAGTAAACACAGGACATATGTTTAGATTTTAGAGTAATTCCCATTTTGCAAGGCTCAAACTAAATTATTAGATAACCTGCTTTCTTGTAAAGGTGTTTGAATAGTGTCTCAGCACCTATTAAATTCAGTCTTAAAAGCTGGTAACACATGGCTGTGCAAGCAGAGAAATGGATGTTGCTAGAATAACGTATATCCAATCAGGGCATTAGCACTTTTAGTACATGAGGTTACTGCCAGACAGCTGCTGGGAGAAAGCGCTGTGAAACACAGAAGCGTTATACTATATACCAGATTTGTAGAATATTCTGAAAATGTTGAAGTCAAAAGACACAAGTTAGTGTATTCAAATTACATTTTACAGGCCATTATTCACTACTTATTCTCCTTGATCTCTCTGCTGCTTTTGACACTGTAGACCACTCTCTTCTCATACAAACACTACAATCCCTAGGTATTCAGGACACAGCCCTTTCTTGGTTCCCATCCTACTTATCTAATCGCTCCTTCAGTGTTCGTTTCTCTGATTCCACCTCCTCTTCGCTACCTCTCTCAGTTGGAGTACCGCAAGGCTCAGTCTCAGATCTTCTGCTTTTCTCTATCTATACCACATCTCTTGGCAAACTAATCAACTAATTCGGATTTCAGTACCATCTGTATGCGGATGATACTCAAATCTACCTATCCTCCCCTGATTTGTCACCATCTGTATTGGGCCGTGTCACTGAATGCCTTTCTGCCATTTCATCTTGGATGACATCTCGCCACCTCAAACTTAATATTTCCAAAACAGAATTAATTATATTTCCACCGGCCAATAGTAGTTACCAACCTGATATCTCTATCACTGTTGATAACTCAGCAATCACCCCTACCCCACAAGCTCGCTGCCTAGGTGTCATTCTTGACTCTGAACTGTCCTTTGCTCCCCACATTCAATCTGTCTCAAGAACATGTTACATAAATCCGAGAAACATATCCAAAATACGACCATACCGTACACAAGACACAGCAAAACTCTAATCCATGCTCTCATTATCTACCGCATTGATTAATGTAATAGTCTCCTGACTGGCCTTCCCAGACATAGGCTCTCACCACTACAATCCATTTTGAATGCAGCTGCAAGGCTAATCTTCCTCGCTAGACGTTCATCGTCTGCAGATCCACTCTGTCAGCCCCTCCATTGGTTACCGGTATTCTACCGTATTAAATATAAAATACATTTACTTACGTACAAGGCTATTAACCAAACTGCACAAACGTACATCTCTTCACTTATCTCAAGATATTTCCCTACCCAACCTCTCCACTCTGCACAAGATCTGCGTCTCTCATCCACACGCATTACTTGTTCACACTCCAAATTACAGGACTTTATCTGGGCTTCACCCACTTTGTGGAATGCCCTCCCACGCACAATAAGACTCTCCTCTAGTCTCCAAACCTTTAAAAGTTCTCTGAAAACTCACCTCTTCAGACAAGCCTATTAAATTCCAGACCCACCCACATAACCTTCAGTGCTTCCCTATCTAATTACATCCTCTCTGTACAGAACACATAACCTCACATATTTTGTCTTTCTTTGATCTCACACCCTCCTGACCCTTGGCCAACATTAAGAACCTAGCAATCTGGTGGACCATTATGCAATAGGTAGCATCTATCCTTGTGTATTAATGCCTATTGCCCTATAGATTGTAAGCTTGCGAGCAGGGCCCTCTTACCTCTATGTCTGTCTGTTTTTGCCCAGTTTGTCCTATTAACTGTTGTTTTAATTGTAAAGCGCAATGGAATATGCTGCACTATATAAGAAACTGTTAATAATAAATAAATAAATTTTACAGGTATTAGAGAACTGTGAATCGGGTCAGGGTATAAAAAGGAAACTCAAAGTAGAGGCAGCTTCTGAGTCACACACAATACCGATGTTTACACAGTTGTGTTATTTTTTTGTGACTATGCATGCACAAAAATACCTAAAATTTGGACAACAAATGCGCAATTCTGTGTGTACCTACAGAGGTGCAACAGCTAATGAGATGCACTGTATTAAAAGTGTATTGGAAATGTGCTGCATTTTCCTGGGCAGTGACTGGCTATTCAGATGCACAAAAATGGACCCTCTTATGGTAATTTATGGGAGTGTCGCGGGCGACTTGTTAAAGTGATTACAATCTCAGATGCTTAATCACTCACATCAGAGCCCATATTCTGACGGAGAATCTGGACCTACTATAGGCCCGCTTCACTCGTGAGACCAATGGTGGAGTTTAAAAATACATCAAGCCATATTAAAACATCTATAGACACTCACAGTGGGTGTGTCACTCCTTGCAAAGTCACACACACATGCTTGTACTCCAGGGGAAGGGCTGATACTAGCATCAGCATACTATGGCGAAAGACACTAAAGCAGCAGTATGCATCCCACAATCAGTGGAACTCATGTTCGGAATGAATTAGCCTATTAGCTGACAGATGAAATTCAGAACTTCATTAGTGCTGCCAATACAGATGTAGCCACGCTCATCGTGGGTACATCTTGCCGCTATCGTGCCTTGTTGAGCGCGACCACGTGCATGTCTGGGAGTGGAAAATGCTGCAGCTCGGCACGGCTAAGCGCGGACGCTCCTAGCCGCGCGCAGAGTGCTCGATGAGTGGGGCAACATCTGTATTTAAAGGAGTATGTGATTTCACAGCTTCCGTCATGTAAAAAACATACACTCATTAAGCACGCAGGATGGGGTTATGACACCGGCAGTCGGGATCCCGGCGGTAAGGATACCAATGCCGGAATCCCGACTAAACTAATTAAGGGCATGGAAATGCTGGAATCCGAGGAAAGGCTTGCAAGACTAGGCATGTTTACACTGGAAAAGAGGAGACTAAGAGGGGCCATGATCAACATCTACAAATATATAAGGGGACAATACACAGAGCTTGCGCGGGACCTGTTTCTGGTTAGATCAACACAAAGGACTCGTGGTCACTTGCTCAGGTCAGAGGAGAGGAGATTCCGCACATTACGGCGTAAAGGCTTTTTCACGGTAAGGACGATACGTGTTTGGAATTCCCTGCCCGAGGGAGTTGTAATGGTGGACTCAGTCAACACCTTTAAGAATGGGTTAGATAAATTCCTAATGGATATGGATATCTGGGGTTTTGGTGCGTAGTCATAAAAAGAGGGATAAAACTCAACGGCTGACATCAGCATTAGTCAAAATTTTAGACCAAAATAATCCTGCTTAGGAGACCACAAATAGGTTGAACTCGATGGACAATTGTCTTTTTTCAATCTTAGATACTATGTTACTATGTATGTTACTATGACTGCTTAAAATGGAGAAACACGGTATCCCGACATACAGTTCACATCACCCATAGAGAGGGAATAGAACCTGTGGCGAGCGCTCACCACCCTGTCGGCATTTGGCCGGACGGGATCCTGGCTTCGGTACGCTGACCACCGGGATCCCTAGCGCGGGTCACGCATACCCAACCCAACCACACAATTCAGTGAATTAAACTAATAGATAGGCTTTCTAGAATTGACAATGGCCAATGCATTAAATGAACATCAAAGCCAGTTAATACATTTTTTAGTGAACAAGTTGTACTAAGCTCGTCTCTCAAATACTTACTGATAATGTAGGTTGGATTTTTATTTATTTTTTGTTAAATGACAGAAAAATATAACAAGCTGGCAAGAGAGCGTTCCAGGTAATCCCCACTGCTTAGCATTTACTCAACCAGCAGCAACATGTTTCCAGGAAACGGACGGGATACAAAAGAACCATTTTTTTTAAATATTACAGTACATTTCGTTCATCACAGAATGATAAAAAGGGCACTCTGTAGAGCCTGTATTTATTCCATGATAATATATATTAGATATTCTGTTTAAATTTACTTTAGTCTTCTTACAAGAAGCTCCAGTTAGCGAGTAAAATAATATGTATTATACTTCTGAGGTGATGACTAAGGGGGTCATTCCAAGTTGTTAACGAGCTGCATTCGTTCGCTGTGCAGCGATGAGGCAAAAAAAAATGGCACTTCAGCTCATGCGTATGTGGCGCAATGCACACGCGCAACGTATTAGTACAACGGCCGATGTAGTTTCACACAGGGTCTAGCGATGCTTTTCAGTCGCACTGGATGCCGCAGAGTGATTGACAGGAAGAGGGCGTTTCTGGGTGTCAACTGACCGTTTTTAGGGAGTGTTCAGAAAAACGCAGGCATGCCAGGAAAAAACGCAGGCTTGGCTGGGAGAACGCAGGGCATGTTTGTGACGTCAAAACAGGAACTGAACAGTCTGAAGTGATCGCAAGCGCTGAGTAGGTTTTGAGCTACTCTAAAACAATACAAAAAATCTTTGTAGCCGCTCTGCGATCCGTTCGTTCGCACTTCTGCTAAGCTAGAATACACTCCCAGTGGGAGGCAGCATAGCGTTTGCACGGCTGCTAAATACTGCTAGCGAGCGAACAACTCGGAATGACCCCCAAAATTATAATGTATCATTTTCCCTTAGACTTCACGTGCCTCTTGCAGCTTTCACCCAATAGTACACACTGGGGCAGATGTATTAAGCCTGGAGAAGTGATAAAGCACTGATAGGTGCAAGGTGATAACACACCAGCCAATCAGCTCCAATATGTAAATTGACAGGAGCTGAATGGTTGGTGCATTATCACCTTCCACTTATCACTGTTTTATCACTTCTCCAGGCTTAATACATCTGCCCCATTATTTTATCTGTCCGACTTCCTTCTGTGTCAGTCACCAAGGCTTTATATGATGCAGGCAGAATTATTTCATTCCCACTGGATTTGATTATGACACAGTATGGAATGCAATGGTTATCCAATTAACTAATTATTAGAGCTGACCTCGAGAACCCAATGCTGGCTGGATAATATAAAGGTCTTGGTGAAAACACAGAAGAATACCAATAAGTAATGTCAAATATTTGGTAACAGGTTAAAGAATTAGATATGCAGTCAAAAGTTGATGTTCACTATGGAGACATTCATAATGTAAACGCCAGACTGTCCACAGTTATGATGATGATGATGATGATGATGACGATGACAACGTTATAATCATTGACTGTGTCAGTATCACCAAAGATGGAGCTGATGAGCAGCTGATTCAGTGTGGGGCTGGAGGGATCCATCCACACAGAGAACAAAAGGAGAGTGTGACCACACCTAGAGGCTGTCCTATGGAGAAGGAGCCCTGGTGGGGCTGGAGCACTCAGACAGTCCAGGAGGGACTGCAGTGAGAGCTCAGTGTGCCTGGTGGGCACTGAGGACCAGGAGGCCAGTCCAGACCTGCACGAGGCAGGGTGGACTACGAAGCTCTGTGAATGACCTGTACGGTGTTATAATTGCCAAGTCAAGCCAGGTTAGGACTTGGCAATTAGGTTCATACCTGCAGGTAGTAGGGAAGACGACAAGAGAGTGAGATGTATTATCTGTCATTATAGTGGTATCAGCGCACATTCTGTACACTGATTCTGCTTCTCCCCCATGTATTACTGCGGCAGTGTGAGTAAAGTGACAGGGGCACTATGCGCCCTGTGTATATTGGCAGAGGCGTCACTATGGTTGGGGTCACCCGGTGTGGTAACTCATGGTGTCACCCCCCATGGACCTCCTCCCCTATCACACCATAAGGAATCCTGGCAGGGGGAGGTGATGGGGCGGCAACGCACCGTTTCTGGACCATTTGTCGGGCGGGCCGCAGCGGTTGCATGACGGCACACGCAGCAGCTGCGACCCAAAAGATGGCGGCCCGGCGACTGCCTTCACAGCTAGGCTGCAGAAGCAGAGGGCTACCCTTAAAATGAGAGCGCATCTCTGTATAGCAATGCACTCGTGTATAAGCGGGGGGGGGGGGGGCGGACATAGCATGTGGGGCGGCCTTGCCCTGTGCTGGGCGGCCCCCCCTCATGCTAGAGAAAGCAGTTGTAGTTTTGCTACTTTTAGGGGGAGATTCGAATGTTTGAAAAGTCGGTTGGGTGTCTGTCTATTAGATAGGAAAAACCAGACTCCCAACTGACTTTTCAAACATTTGAATCTCCCCCTTAGCATACTAAACCGCAGCTCATCTGGTGAAATGTGGTGACATGTGGGGATATGGGGTATCATGTGGTGTCTTGGTGGTGACATGGGGTATCATGTGGTGTCTTGGTGGTGACATGGGGTATCATGTGGTGTCTTGGTGGTGACATGGGGTATCATGTGGTGTCTTGGTGGTGACATGGGGTATCATGTGGTGTCTTGGTGGTGACATGGGGTATCATGTGGTGTCTTGGTGGTGACATGGGGTATCATGTGGTGTCTTGGTGGTGACATGGGGTATCATGTGGTGTCTTGGTGGTGACATGGGGTATCATGTGGTGTCTTGGTGGTGACATGGGGTATCATGCGGTGTCTTGGTGGTGACATGGGGTATCATGTGGTGTCTTGGTGGTGACATGGGGTATCATGTGGTGTCTTGGTGGTGACATGGGGTATCATGTGGTGTCTTGGTGGTGACATGGGGTATCATGTGGTGTCTTGGTGGTGACATGGGGTATCATGTGGTGTCTTGGTGGTGACATGGGGTATCATGTGGTGTCTTGGTGGTGACATGGGGTATCATGCGGTGTCTTGGTGGTGACATGGGGTATCATGTGGTGTCTTGGTGGTGACATGGGGTATCATGCGGTGTCTTGGTGGTGACATGGGGTATCATGTGGTGTTTTAGAGCTGACATGGGGTATCATGTGTTGTCTTAGAGGTGACATGGGGTATCATGTGGTGTCTTAAAGGTGACATGGGGTATCATGTGGTGTCTTAGAGGTGGCATGGGATTTACTTGGTGGTGGCACTGATTAACCAATTTCCCCTAAACAGCAACCGCAAACATATCCCTGTCCAAGAACCCATTACTGAAGCCCCCCCCCCCCCCCCGTTTCCGTGCATCCATTACCCCATCTCTCCCCAATTCATTATCAATCCCGCCTCCCAACACCCATTAGCACATTAATTCACCCACACTATCACCTCACATAAAGCTCCCCTCACACAGCACCACCCATACTACGCTCAAACAGGACCCATACTACGCTCACACAGCAGCACCCATACTACGTCACACAGCACTCATACTACACTCAAACTGCACCACCCATACTACATCACACAGCACTCATACTACACTCAAACTGCACCCATACTACGCTCACAGAGCAGCACCCATACTATGCTCAAACTGCACCCATACTACGCTCACAGAGCAGCACCCATACTATGCTCAAACTGCACCCATACTACGCTCACACAGCAGCACCCATACTACGCTCACACAGCAGCACCCATACTACGTCACACAGCAGCACCCATACTACGCTCACACAGCATCACCCATACTACGCTCACA